>NC_134399.1:147188950-147337006 GCF_050003625.1 Haematobia irritans
TTATATGGGGGCTATACGTAATAGTTGACCGATAAGGCCCATTTGCAATACCATCGGACCTACATCAATAACAACTACTTGTGCCAAGTTTCAAGTCGATAGGTTGTTTCGTTTGGAAGTTAGCGTTATTTCAACAGGAGGACGGACGGGCGGACATGCTTAGATCGACTCAGAATTTCACCACGACCCAGAATATATATATATATATATATATATATATATATATATATATATATATATATATATATATATATATATATATATATATATATATATATATATATATATATATATATATATATATATATATATATATATATGTATATATGTATATATATATATATATATATATATATATATATATATATATATATATATATATATATATATATATATATATATATATATATATATATATATATATATATATATATATATATATATATATATATATATATATATATATATATATATATATATATATATATATATATATATATATATATATATATATATATATATATATATATATTTTATGGGGTCTTAGAGCAATATTTCGATGTGTTACAAACGGAATGACAAAGTTAATATACCCCCTATCCCACGGTGGAGGGTATAAAAATTGGAAAAAAAGTCATGTTCTAGTCATACCTTCCACAGCATGCATACTGGGTTGGAAGCCACCGTGGTGCAATGGTTAGCACGCCCGCCTTGCATACACAAGGTCGTGGGTTCAATTCCTGCTTCGACCGAACACCAAGAAAAATTTTCAGCGGTGTATTATCCCACCTAAGTAATGCTGGTGACATTTCTAAGTCTCTTGTCATTGAGTTTAACATGCAATAGGGCAGCACTCAGTGATAAGAGATAAGTTATACCGACCCACACAATCGCATATACTCGGCACACTATATACATAAAGAGCTACCTTTCTACACATTTACTTTATGAGAACGAGTCCGGAACTATCTCTAATGGCAAAGAACTGCCCCAAGACTGAGCACGGCCAGGGCCATAAGATAGCCAAGGCCAACTAGAGGTACAATCAGGAGAGGGATCGTTACAAAGTTCGCCACTGTGGTATCACAATGGACTGAATAGTCTAAGTAAGCCTGATACATTGGGCTGCCACCTTACCTAATCCAACCTATGTATACTGGGTTTGTCATTGAGCTTTTAAGCTTTCACATGTTAGTTTTTACTCAAAGCTTTTATTCATTTTTAATTGTTGTAAAAATTTATGTCAACGTAAATCTTTCAAAGACATCTTTCTTTTAGACAATAAAAAGATCTCCAAATGCCATTATTGTAAAAATACTTCATATCGTAGTAGATAAATTAATTTTGAAATGCCTTAGTCAAATCCCAACATAAGATGGAGTAGAGATAGATTTTTTTTTGACATTTCGAATTTTTTAAAATTTGTATAATTCCAGTTTCGATTTTTTTCTCCAAATTTGTAAAATTTGATTTTGTAACATTTTCAAAATTTTGACCTACTGTTAAGTCGGTACTTAATTTCGTAATTGAGCTATTATTCATATTTGATTTTCCGTTTAATGCTATTTTGGCGAACATCAAAATGCAGTTCATCGATTTGAACCGGTTTTCAAAAAAAAAAAAAAAAATGCAAATTCAAAAGCAAAATTTCGGAAACTACATCAAATGATCAGTTCAGAGTTATTCAATTGGCTAACTTTGACTCAAAATGCGGCCTTCAAATAGCCGACAAAACTATCACACAAAAGCGGCTCTGCGATATTTTCGCCAGCGAAGCTTTGTCTTAAAATATTTCACAATCCAGAATTTGTTATTGCCAACTTTATTTTTCTTAATGCCCCAGATGCAAAAGTCCAATAGATTAACGCCCGGAAATTTTGGTGGCCATCGAGCGGTAGAAATTAGCCAAGGATCTTCCTTTTGAAGCAATTCTTGGTTTATCCATGCTGAGTGCGATGTTGTTGGAATGTCAGCTTCAATACTATCTTTTCGACACTTTTCCGGTCCTTGAATATGATCGGGAAGCCCACACCCGATCATTTTGTTCGTTCTTAGTCTGCTCAATTTAGAATTACTTCTCATCGGATAAAACTAAATTCGTTAACTGGCCACTTTCGTGCAAGCAAAACAACTCACAGTCTTTTTTCAGTCTAACTTTTTTGTACATCGGTGAGATCTTGCATTTTTTGAAACTTTAATGGCTTTAGTCCAAGCTAATTTTTCATGATCTCTTTCCAGTCTAACTTTTTTGTGTATCCACGAGCTCTTGTACTTTTTGAAAATTCAATGACCTTGCATCCGTTCTTAGGTCATGAGTAATTCTACCACTGCGAGGTGGATTTCCATCAAATCTGGCCTACACTATTCGGATAATTTCTTGTGCTTCTGCCGTGTTTTCGTCAAAAAGGAGGAGGTTAGCTATAACCACATTTATTTTTAAGTGCATCAAAATACTTTTGTAAGCATTCACAAAAAAAATTTTTTCTGATTCAATCACGAAATTAATTGATCCAATTAATTTTTTAATTGAAATGTCTTCAATAACAGAAATGATAGTATCAATTAAAAAATTAATTGAACCTCACTTAAAAAATTAATTGATACTATTAATTGTTGTGATTGATTTTTGTTTCAATTAAAAAATTTGTTGATTCAATTAAAATTTTAATTGAATATTTTTAAAACTCAACTAAAATTTTAATTGGAAAAATTTTTCGTGAAATTTTTTTCTGTGCATGTAATTATTTAAATGAACTTTCACTAGAAACAAATCTGTCAGCTGTCAAACGGGCGATGATACTATATATTGCCTTCAGATATATCCCACATTCGAAGATAATATAATGACGTCCCCCTTGTATGTTGTAGTCAAACTATCGTTGGCGCATTCGTACTCAAATTTGGCACAGATCGTTCGTTCGCCTGCAAGCAGGACAAATTCGATAATGGGCTGTAACATATGATATAGCCACCCTATAAACTGATCTCCCGATTTCAATTATTGAGCCTCTCACACGCCACAATTTTTAATAAATTTTCTTGAAATTTTCCTGAAAATGTTTTAAGTCGAAATGACCAAATTTGGCGCAGAGTCGTTCGTTCGCCTGCAAGCAGGACAAATTCGATCATGGGCTGCATCGGTTTTGGTTTTGATATAGCCACCATATAAACCGATCTCCCGATTTCACTTATTGAGCCTCTCACACACCACAATTTTGAATACATTTTCTTGAAATTTTCCTGAAAACTTTTAAGTCGAAAAGACCTGTGTTGTCTATGATTTATATCGGTCCACGTTTCGGTATAGCCCCCATATAAAGCGATCTCCCAATTGGTCATTTATTCTTCTGGAACATAAATTTTTACTTGCTGTGGATGGCTAATATCGGTAAAAGGTATTAGGTTGAATCATCCCATATTTTGCTAGATATAATTAATGAAGCCTTTTACATTGATTCATGGGTTTTTAAAAGACCGATTTTACTCGTTGAGAGAAGCGAAAAACATTTTTGATATGTTTTGCTTGAAATAGAAAACCTAGAAGTCTTCATTTCTATTCGATAGACATGATAAGGGGATTGTCCAAATAAAACTCATATGGGTTCAATCTTTTAAAGGGAAGAAGGAGTCGCGAGAAAATTTTTCGCCAACAACCCAGCCTCGATTCAAGACCTTAAAGATAGAATTCGAGATGGAATCGGTTGTTTTTTCATACAATTCTAGTTGGAACATTTTTTTCATAACCATATGGCGAATTAGCTATCCCCTTCTTCATGGAATTGCCCATATATTATTTTACTGGGAATTTCAAAATGACTTTTCTCATATAGAAATTATAGAAGGATGATGACTGGTGATGGGTGTGCAGATGAATTCCTACTTTATCATCATTGGCGTCGCCTTGGTGTAACATATTTTCTATTTATTTTGGCTCTTATTTGAATTGAACTTATCAAAAAAAAAAAACTTTAAATCGAAAGAGTAAATGAATTTCCATATGTTTCATGTTTTTTTTTCTTGTTGCTACTGCAAAATTTTCCAGGCTGTGGGAAAATGGCTCTGATTAAAGAAGAAGCAAAAAAAAAAAATTCCATTGAGTACATTGGTAAATATTTTTATTAGAATCTCTTTTATAAAACATCACATATGTTCCATCACTATGATGATGATGGTCATTCGTTTAGACTTTTGTTTCCACATGTGAGTTATTCCAAAGAATTTTTATTTGCTTAGAAATCTATTATAGAAACATTTTAAAGAGATTAAGGAATGTCTTTGAACAGAATGAGAATGAGAATGTCACTTTTATACAAAAGAAGTAGAAAATTGTTTGCAAAAATCCAATTAAAAATTTAAGTGTTGAGAAAATTTCAAAGATTAAGTTCAGATTGATTCATCAACATTGTAAGAATAAAGTCACATATTTGTCGCAATCACAATACAATTTTAGTTTAATATGTTTTGTTTTCATAAATACAAATTTGTGACATATTTGGTTTTCACAAAAATGTTTTTCATATTTGTAATTAATATTAATTTTTATTTAGACTAAACTTAGATTTTTAAACGCATTGGGTCGAAATCTTTTTTATATCTGCATGCAGAGAAGGAATAGGATCACTCAATGTTTCGAGAGCAAACTGTTATTTTTGAACGGTGAATATGGAAAACTTTTGTTGCAAAAATTTTGTTTTCTTGGCAAACATATACATGGTTGTCGAAATCAGATACATCATTTTCCAGAACATAATATGGTTGCGACAAATGTTCCCCATCCAAAAATAACATTTTGCTCTTGAGACATGCTAGAGATGATCATATTTATAGAAATACAATTTTGACAAAATTTTCTATAGAAATACAATTTTGACAAAATTTTCTATAGAAATAAAATTTAGACAAAATTTTCTATAGAAATAAAATTTTGACAAAATTTTCTATTAAAATAAAATCTTGGCAAAGTTTTCTAAAGAAACAAAATTTTGACAAAATTTTCTTTAGTAAGACAATTTTGGGAAAATTTTCCATAGAATAACATTTTGACAAAATATTCTTTAGAAATAAAATTTTGAGAAAAGTTTCTATAGAAAAATAATTTTGTTGTTGTTTTTGATTTCAGCTTAAACCCATGCATTGACTAAACTACAAGTGTAGCTTAACCAACAGACGAAAAGAATGTTTGTGAAATTTATTTGGGCAAAGCCCTGTAGACTGCAAGATGTTTGGATGGACGCACGTTTCGGAATTACCACATTCCTCATCATCATCCTCTACTTGCAGCAAAACTACCAACCAATTATCAGAATAAATTCAGGCAGTTCAATAAACCCAAGGTGAAACACACTTGAACCTTCCAAAAAAAGGCTTATGCCGGAATGAAGAAAAAAGAAAAATCTTTTGACAAATTTTTACAAAACTTTCTATAGAAATAAAAATTTGACAAAATTTTCTATACAAAAAATTTTGAAAAAATATTTTATAGAAATAAAATTTTGACAAAATTTTCTATAGAAATAAAATCTTGGCAAAGTTTTCTATAGAAATAACATTTTTACAAAATTTTCTATACAAATAAAATTTTGAGAAAATTTTCTATAGCAATAAAATTGTCTTCAGAAATAAAATTTTTATAAAATTTTCTATAAAAATAACATTTTGACAATTTTTTTTAGAAATAAAATTTGTACAATATATTCTTTAGAAATAAAATTTTGACAATAGTTTCTAAAGAAAAAAAAAATTGACAAAAATTTGTATAACAATAAAATTTTGGAAGATTTTCTATAGAAATAAAATTTTGGAAAATTTTTCTATAGAAATAAAATTTGGCAAAATTTTCTAAAGAACTAAAATTTCGACAAAATTTTCTATATAAGTAAAAGTTTAAGAAACTTTTCTATAGAAATTAAATTTTGCCAAAATTTTCTATAGAAATAAAATTTTGCCAAAACTTTCTATAGAAATAAAATTTTCACAAAATTATTACAAATTTTCTATAGAACAACAATTTTGACAACATTTTCCATACAAATAAAATTTTAACAAAATTTTCTATAGAAATAAAATTTTGGTAAAATTTCTATAGAGATAAAAATTGGACAAAATTTCTATAGAAATAAAATTTTGACAAAATTTTCGATAGAACTAAAATGTTGACAAAATTTTCTATAGAAATAAAATTTTAAGAAACTCTTCTATGGAAATCAAATTTTAAGAAACTTTTCTATGGAAATCAAATTTTAAGAAACTTTTCCATAGAAATAAAATTTTGACAAAATTTGCTATAGAACTTAAATTTTAAGAAACTTTTCTATGGAAATCAAATTATAAGAAACTTTTCTATAGAAATAAAATTTTGACAAAATTTTCTACAGAAATAAAATTTTGATACAAATTTCTATACAAATAAAATACTGAGAAAAATTTCTATAGAAATAATATTTTGATAAAATTTTCTATAGAAATAAAATTTTGATACAAATTTCTATACAAATAAAATACTGAGAAAAATTTCTATAGAAATAATATTCTGATAAAATATTCTTTAAAAATAAAATTTTGACAATAGTTTCTGGTGAGGAATAAAACAAATGTTGAGTTTGAATTTTATTACACCATAAGGTAGATTTATTAAAAATTCTGTTGAAGACTTTATTCGCGAGCTGTTCACTTGTTTCAATCAATGGGCGAAGCTAAAGTGATTTTTGATTTCATTGTTCAATTATAGTGTACCAAATTTAAAGCGGTACTTCATTCATTATTTTATCAATGATATTTCAAAGTCATTCATATTTTCTACATACGTATAAAGTATTGCTTAAGCTTACTCTTTTTCATTCATAGGTTTACATTCATTGATATTAACAGTTTTTGAAAGCAACAACAACATATTCATATTAGTAAAGTAATATAAAAAACAACAATAACAATACTCATTGAGAATCATTCTACGTGAGATTATTAAAGTGACAAGAGCAATGAGTATAATTATGAATGAGAACACAGTGTTATATTTATGAATGAGAGCAATGTGTTATACACAACGAGAAATATATAATATAACAAATAGACAGCTAAACATGAATGAAGTAAATAATAATAAATTTGAAGCGAGCACAGTGTGGATTAAAAGTACGTTCACCACCATCCCGGCCCCCCTGAAACGTAGTTTCAGATTATGGGAAGTTTTACCAAGGTAGAAATAGGACGTGTCATTTCTCCGCATTGCGTTTTAAGTTTTACAGCTCTTACATTGCCATCTATACCGGGATATGTTTCGATCACTTTTGCCAGTAGAAATTTGGAGGGAGGTAAATTCTTTTCTTTGACTACAACAACATCTCCAACTGCTAGATTTGGTTGAGGTCTATTCCATTTTGGTCGCTGTTGCAGAGAAGTTAAATATTCTTGCTGCCAACGTCGCCAGAAACCTTGAAACATATTTTGTACATGCTGCCAATATCCAAGTCTGTTTGGTGTGAGGTTGACCAGATCTCCTTCGGGAACAGTTGTATAAGGCCTGCCAATAAGAAAATGAGCCGGCGAAAGGTATTCGCAATCTGTATCTGGAACAGTGCCTAGGGGTCTTGAATTAACTACGGCTTCCACCTGAGCCAATAGAGTGTGCATCTGCTCGAATGTTAATTCTGTATTTCCAATAACTCGTTTAAGATGCAACTTAACCGATCGAACCGCCGACTCCCACATTCCACCCCAATGGGGTGCAAATGGAGGAATAAACGTCCATTGTATACCGTCTTCGGCTAAAGATGCGGAGACAATTTCGTTATGAGTTTGCGACAAAATTACTTTGTGCATCTCGTTTAATTCTCGAGATGCCCCAAGAAAATTTCTTCCATTGTCACTAAAGATTTTTTTACATTTTCCTCTTCGCGATATAAATCTTTTTAAAGCGGCAATAAAACAATCGGTGCTTAAATCAGTGGCGAGTTCCAAATGTATGGCGGAGGTGACTAGGCATACAAATAAACAGATATACCCTTTAGATTTCTTTGTATTTCGTCCTGAGTATTGTTTTAAAATTATTGGGCCTGCATAGTCGCAACCAGTATTTTCAAAGGGAAACGCTTGACGTACCCGGATGGATGGTAAATCTGCCATTAACTGTTGTGTATTAATTTGTCGTTGTCGAAAACATTTGAGGCAATTATGAGTCAGATTTCGAATCAGATTTCTTGCACCAATAATCCAATAGGTTTGACGGGCAATAACAAATAAGGCCGATACTCCGGGATGCAGATTTTTCTCATGAAGGTTTTGTAAAATCAATTTGGTTATTCGGCTACATTTTGGCAAGATTATTGGATATTTTGAAGCATTGTCTAGTTCTGAGTTACGTAGGCGCCCACCTACCCGTAACAAGCCGCTGCCGTCTATGAAGGGGTGTAGTTTTGCTAATGAAGATGTTGTACTTACTAGGCGTTTACTTTGTAATAGCGTGCGCTCTTCGCTAAAGGCATCTTGGGCATACTTTGTCAGAATCAGTTCGGCGTGTTTAAAGTTGTTGAACGAAATATTCGGCGATTTTATTTGGTGTGGATATCTAGTGGCATTGATGAACTTGAAGATGTAGGCTACGACACGTATGAGTTTATTCCATTTCGAAATGCGGTGTACCAATTCATGTAGTGGATTATAGTCATTCACTGTTGAGACCAGAACTTTTGAAGAAAGTTTAAAGGCAGAAAGGGCGTCAGGATCTGTAATTACATCAAATGAATTAGAACAGTTATTCATATTACTGATTTGGAATGGGTCCCTCAGCCATTGTGGGCCCTTCCACCAAAGATCAAAGGAACGAAGTGTTGATACAGGCATCCCTCTTGAGGCACAGTCGGCCGGATTTTCTTTAGAGGCAACATGATTCCAAAACTTACGAGGCAATATTTCCAATATTTCTGATGTTCTGTTGGCTTCGAATGTCTTTAACTTAATGGGTGGTTGAGATAGCCAACACAAAACAATTGTTGAATCACACCAAGCTCGTATATCAATTGATTTGTGTGGCAAGGCTTCTTTTATTCTTTTGAGTAGACGAGATAAAATAAGAGCTCCGCATAATTCAAGACACGGCAACGATTTTTGTTTGATGGGAGCTACCCTTGTTTTAGCAGCAATGAGTTTGACATGAGTATGACCAGTGTCGTCTACGAATCGACAATAAACTGCGGCAGAGTATGCGTGTATGGAAGCATCCGAGAAACCATGCAGCTCCAATTTTGTGACATCATTCAAAATGTATCTTGGAAGTGTAAAATCTTGAATAGAAATTAAATCTTGTCGAAATGTAGTCCATTGACGTGTAAGATTTTCAGGAAGTGGTTCATCCCACGATAGCTTGTGTGACCATAGTTCTCTTAGTAGAATTTTAAATTGTATCACCACAGGAGATAATAAACCCATGGGATCAAATATACGTGATACATCAGATAGTACCTGCCTTTTTGTTGCGACTGGATTTTTGTTGAGTTCTATATGATACCCCAGTTGATCTGACGATGGTCTCCAAAAAATACCGAGCACCTTTTTTACATCCTTTTCGGGAGCTGCAAAAAACAATTGATCTTGTGTACTATCTGATATACTCACGCAATTTGAAACCCATTTCCTTAGTTCCAGGCCTGCTTGGGCTAGTAGATTTACCAAATTGTCACGTATGAAAACGATTTCTTCTTCCGTTTGTGCCCCGATAATAACATCATCTACATAAAAGTCCTCCATTACCACCTTCGATGCAATGGGGAACTTGGATTTATAATCATAGGCTAACTGCTCCAACACTCGTACTGAAAGATATGGCGCACAAGATGTGCCATATGTAACCGTGCATAAAATGTAATGTTGTACCTCGTGTAACGGCGACTCTCTCCATACAATACGTTGATAATTTTTGTGATCTTCAGATATCCATATTTGTCTGAACATTTTTACTATGTCGGCTGAGAAAACATACCTGTGGAAACGAAATCTCAAACAAACAGCAAATAAGTCCCGTTGTATACTTGGCCCAATGTGCAAGTTATTATTAAGCGATATACCGTTGGAATCTTGAAATGAGCCATCAAACACGACTCTAATTTTTTCTCCCAAGACTGGATGATGGGGTAGATAAAAAACTCTACCATCAGTAACATTAATCTCATGAGGTTTGAGTTTACGCATATGTCCCAATTTTTCATAATCTCGCATAAAACCAATATACTTATCTCGAATTGCTGGATTTCGTTGAAGCCTTCTTTCGACAGCATAGAATCGAGATAGCGCACCATTTAGTGTATTTCCAAATATTGGGTTTTCATTTTTAAAAGGCAACTGAACTACGTACTTACCATCACTTGCACGCGAGTGAGTGGTTTGAAAGTGCGTCTCTACAAAAATGTCATCTGGATCGGCTTTAGTATGGTGTTCAGTTTCTTCTAGTTCCCAAAAGCTTCGAAGGCAACGATCAATATCCACGGTGGTAACAAGTGTAGTAGTTTGGTTGTAAATTTGCTCTGTCTCAGCACAAGTTACAACCCATCCAAAAATTGTTGAAATTGCAATAGTATTTCCCTGTGAATCAATACGTTTGTTGAATGTGAAAATGTTCCAAATATGTTCTAGGCCAAATAAAATATCAATCTGTGACGAAATGTTGTATGTGGGGTCAGCAAGAGGCAAATCCATAAGTTGATTTTTGATCTTATTTTCAAAGCTGTAGCCAGGAAGAGATGTAGTTATTTTAGGCAGAACATGTACCTTGGCGTTAATCGATTGCTCAGAGATGCGTGAACGTACGAATATTTGACATAAACCCCGAGTTGTCTCGGCTTTAATTGATGAAATACCATTTACAATTATTTTTGAGGGATATCTTTGAAGGCCTAGACGTTGAGCACAACTCTCAGTGATAAAAGACAGCTTTGAAGCGGTATCTAATAAAGCTCGACATGTTATAAACTTTCCAAAGCGATCTCTGACATAAATAGAAGCAGTGGGCATGATAAATTCTTTGTCTGACGTACAATGTTTACTACTAGATGGAAGTGAAGGTAACGAAATGGGACATGCAATGTTAGCGGTAGTGGACCACTGAATATTGGCACTAGCTGTATTATTAGAAGAAGACGGTGATTCAGGGGGTGAAGACTCCGAAACTTGACCGGGTAAATATGTAGGTTCATGTTCATTACTCGGAAGATGTAGGAGTGAATGATGTCTTCGATGACATTGCTTGCATCTACCTTTTGATGCACAGTTGGAAACCGCATGACCCTGTCTGAGACAATTATAACATAGTGCAGATTCTTTTACGAAGTGACGGCGCTCATTAATATCTTTTTGCAGAAATGTGGGACATGTAAAGATTGAATGGTCGGGACACTTGCACAATAAACAGCTGGGTTTTGCTTTAGTACTCACCAGACATTTTGTATGGTTACCTTGTGACTTGCCTGAATGACTGTGCTTGGATTGATGGGCCTGTTTCTTTGCACACAATTCAACCTCTTCGCAGCGATTGTCTAAGAATTCAAAAAAATCGTTAATGGTAGGAAGTGGATTATCTCGACTCTCACGAATCCACTTGCTCTTTGATTCAGGATCAAGTTTAGATAACAATAAATAGATTAACCACCAATCTCTTTCATCTTTACCTATAGCATCAAGACCACGAATTATTTCATTTGCCCCGTCAGATATTTTTCTCATGGTTGCAGCATTTTCCGTCGATATTGATGGTAGGGCCATAAATGCTTCTATGAAAGAAGTAACAATTTGCTTAGGGCGATCATACCTATCATTGAGCCTTGTCCAAGTTGTTTGAAAAGCAGTTTCGGTAACCGGAATATGTTGTATTAATCTTGCGGCATCTTCTTTGAGTAGCGACTTCAGGTAATGAAACTTTTGAATATTTGATATTCCTTTGGATCCTATAGCGCTCTCAAAAAGATCTTTAAAACTTGGCCAATCTTTGTATGTCCCTGTAAAAATTGGAATATTTATGCGAGGTAAATCATTTTCTTTAGGATTGCTAGTCGTTGAAAGTTTTTCCAAAAATGCAGCCTGTTGATCTGCCAACTTTGCTATTGCTCCCGAGTTGGCTGTACTTTCATTCAAAGTAGGAGCATATTGTGATTTTAAAGCATACAGTTTACCACGCGCTGAAAGGTATTTCTCTTCGTAGCTTGCAAAATCAGCCTCCGGGTCCGCAAAATTTTCCACATCTTTGAATTTGTATAAATCATCTGTTAATTTTACAAACGCTTGCCAAACCTCTTCCAAACGCTCCAAGCGGCTAACCACATCATCGAAAGTTGTTTCTGCGGATGGAACCTGAGCAAACGCCAAAGCACGAGTAATTGAGCCTTTCAAGCGACCTCTGGTCATCGTCAAGGAATTCATTTCTTCCGACATGATGTGTTATTTTTTACTTTAATTTGCACAAGAACTTCCTTAAGACAAGTATAATGCAATCAAATTTGCATCCAAAACTTGATCAGAACGAGATCGATTTTTTTTTTTTATTTTTTTTAAATAAAATTGATACGTTCTTCGATTTTGATAGTTGTGGAATTCCAGATTTTATTAAATGACTGGAAGATCCGGTTCCAGAAGGACCAACACTTATGGTGAGGAATAAAACAAATGTTGAGTTTGAATTTTATTACACCATAAGGTAGATTTATTAAAAATTCTGTTGAAGACTTTATTCGCGAGCTGTTCACTTGTTTCAATCAATGGGCGAAGCTAAAGTGATTTTTGATTTCATTGTTCAATTATAGTGTACCAAATTTAAAGCGGTACTTCATTCATTATTTTATCAATGATATTTCAAAGTCATTCATATTTTCTACATACGTATAAAGTATTGCTTAAGCTTACTCTTTTTCATTCATAGGTTTACATTCATTGATATTAACAGTTTTTGAAAGCAACAACAACATATTCATATTAGTAAAGTAATATAAAAAACAACAATAACAATACTCATTGAGAATCATTCTACGTGAGATTATTAAAGTGACAAGAGCAATGAGTATAATTATGAATGAGAACACAGTGTTATATTTATGAATGAGAGCAATGTGTTATACACAACGAGAAATATATAATATAACAAATAGACAGCTAAACATGAATGAAGTAAATAATAATAAATTTGAAGCGAGCACAGTGTGGATTAAAAGTACGTTCACCACCAGTTTCGATAAAAACAATTTTGACAAAATTTTGTATGAAAATAAATTTTTGGAAAATTTTCTATAGAAATAAAATTTTGACAAAATTTTCTATAGAAATAAAATTTTAAGAAACTTTTCTATGGAATTCAAATTTTAAGAAACTTTTCTATAGAAATAAAATTTTGCCAAAATTTGCTATAGAAATAAAATTTTCGATAGATCTTAAATTTTGACAAATTTTCTAAGAAATAAAATTTTAAGAAACTTTTCTATGGAATTCAAATTTTAAGAAACTTTTCTATAGAAATAAAATTTTGCCAAAATTTGCTATAGAAATAAAATTTTGACAAAATTTTATCAGAAATAAAATTTTCTACAGAAATAAAATTTTGATACAAATTTCTATACAAATAAAATACTGAGAAAAATTTCTATAGAAATAATATTTTTATAAAATTTTCTATAGAAATAACATTTTGACATAATTTTCTTTAGAAAGAAAATTTTGACAAAAGTTTCTATACAAAAAATTGACAAAAATTTTTATAAAAATAAAATTTTGGAAAATTTTCGATAGAAATAAAATTTTGGAAAATTTTCGATAGAAATAAAATTTTAAAAAATTTTCTATAGACATAAAATTTTCTGTAGAAATGAAATTTTGTGAAAATTTTCTATAGAAATAAAATTTTGAAAAAAAATTCTATTGAAATATTTTTTTTTCAATTTTTCTTTGAAATAAGATTTTGACAAAATTTTCTATACAAATAAAATTTTGAGAAAAACTTCTATAGAAATTAAATTTTGAGAATAATTTTTATAAAAATTTTGACAAAATATTCTATAGAAATAAAATTTTTACATGGATATAAAATTTTGGCAAATATTTCTATAGAAATAAAATTTTGAGAAAATTTTCCATGGAAATAAAATTTTGAGAAAATTTTCCATAGAAATAAAATTTTGTCAAAATTTTCTTTAGAAATAAAATTTTGTTAAATTTTTCTTTATAATTAAAATTTTTACAAAATTGTGTATAAAAATAAAATTTTGACAAAATTTCATATAGAAATAAAATTTTGACAACATTTTCTATAGAAATAAAATTTTGACAAAATATCCTATAGAAATAAAATTCTGACACAATTTTTTATAAATTAACATCTTTAAAACTTCTATCTTTCGTGTTAGGTCTTACTAGCGAAGACCATCTAATAAACTTCTAAACTAAAATAATAAAATCTTTTTTTATACTAATCCCAAAAATTTCAAAACAAAACTTTTTAAGTTTGGTAGTTTTTGGGTAAAATTTTCTTAAAATTTTGGTATATTATGTTCGGCACGTGTGGCGACCATGCTCAGGGGCCGTCTCTGAGCATTATTGCCAAAGACTATAGCGATGTAGCTAGTCTCCTTCTGGGTGTTGCAAACATGTCCTGTTCCAAAGTGTGGCGCAGGGTATAAAAAGACAGACAGACAAATCGACAGAAAAATTCATTGTGATTCGATGAATACCAACACTACTGGTCTCAAAACTGATGTTTAACCTTAGGTCATAAATATTTTCTATAATTTGCCGAAACCATTTTGCCCATTCTGAATTAAACTTTGTGTTTTGCAAACATTGCTAATTCCTAGAACTCATTAAAACAGTTTAGCAATCTCTTTGTGATTTCAAAGCTATGGTATCGCATTAACACTTGCCACAAATGGATCGAATAACTTAAGATATAATCTGGACCAAAAAAAAACAAACGATACAAAAAGACCAACAGAAAAAAGTTTGTAACATATGTCTCTGGTGGTTGGGGTTGAATAGTTTTTATCATTTCACACACACACACATAAACACACATACTAACAATATGTCTCTCATACACTTGCCATACACACTCTCTCAAACACACATGCTTATATCAAATGAAGTAAACGAAACCGGAAACATTAGTTTGACTCTGGCCTAGGTCAAATCAAGACTAGGATGGCAAAAGAGCGAAAAAATACCGATATATTTTTCTCTTTCTTAGTGAAAACTTTTTGAAAGTTTCATGAATTTAATTATTATCTAAGAAATGTTGGTAAATATTTTTTTGCTAAGGAATTAGTATACGAGACATCCATTGAGACATTACTACTCCCAGTTTGCTGTTCTCTTTTTCTCTACCATAAATCCTTCCTGGCTACAAACATGACTCTTCTATTTTCATAATTAGTGGCGTAATTAATTATTTGGTGAAAAGTTGAAAATTATATTTTCCCTGTTGTTTACGTTTCGTAAGTTAAAAAGAAGAGAATTCTCTACGCTTCAAAAAAAAATATATAAAAATTTCCTAGGGAGTATTCTTTGTTATACACTTTTTTTCTCAAAGTGTATATAGTATTTCTCACTTTTCTTCCATGGGTAGAATGGAGAGCCATACTTTTTCTACGTTCCTCTTATCATTCTGTTTTTGTGTAAGTGACTTCGTTTGAGTGTATGAGTTTAACTTCTTCTTTTACTTTTGAAGAAATGTGGCAGCAATTTATCTTCCAGGCATCATATTTTGTGATAATTAGTCACAAAACAAAATAAAGATGTTGACTTACGACGTAGATGTATTTCTTTGGAAGAGCAAAAAATAAAAAGGGTTCACCAGGATAGATGGTTGGGGCCATGAACGAGTGAGTAAATGACGGGGGCGTTGTTTGTTTAATGGGGTGTTGTAAGCGAGCGAAGTAATAATAATCTATGATTTCATTTTACACAAACAACTGAGATTTCTAGCAGTGAAATTAATTGTCCCTCAGGGAAAGTTGTGAAAAATGTTGTGCCAAAATAAATGTGGGGAGATTTTAGCCCAGTTTCTATTTGTCAATGGCAGCAGGCGCTAAAAGAGGATTAATTTAGTCTACGTTGTCGAACAACAAATGGATTGTTTGTTGTTTTCCTCTTACGGTAATGATATTGAAAGTTTTTGGGAAAAGTTTGGAAGCAAATAGCCATCAAGAAAAAAATCCTAATTGTAAATACCAAGTAATTAATAATAGTTCCTGGACATCATGCCCACCACCTCCCCCCCTAAAGAAACATTAAGCTAATAGCTAAAGTTCGTTGGACATAATATCTGTTTATGGAATGGATTTGAGTTCGTTTATATTGAAAGTAAAAAATATAACAAATTAGTACGGTCAAAGGTCAGCCAAGTCGAAGTATCGGTCACAGGGGATCAAATAAAATTAAATTCCCCTACGATAATCATACTACTGAAGAAAAACCAGTTTGCCCACACAGAAAATTCAAGCTGGTTTTGGGAAGATTGAACTACTTCATGAGGCAATTGAACTAAATTGGTTTTTATTTTTTAAATTTAAATAATGACTTTTCACCGACTGTTTTGTATATTTACTACCACCTACGAAGTTTGTTTTTCATAAAAGGAAAAATTAACTACATATCCACATTTCTTTCTTGGAATAATAAAATTCATTTGAAAAAGTTCTTAAAAAAATTAAGACAATTAAGTATATACCGCCGTAAGTTCGGCCAGGTCGAATCTTATGTACCCTCCACCATGGATTGCGTAGAAACTTCTACTAAAGACGGTCATCCACAATTAAATTACTTGGGTTGCGGCCGATGGCAAGGCATCTTAAAACTTCTTAACATCATCTTCTAAATTGTTAGGTTAGGTTAGGTGACAGCCCGATGTATCAGGCTCACTTAGACTATTCAGTCCATTGTGATACCACATTGGTGATTCCATGTTAAGCTCAATGACAAGGGACCTCCTTTTTATAGCCGAGTTCAAACGGCGTTCCGCATTCCAGTGAAACCAATTAGAGAAGCTTTGGGATAATCCAACGCTGAAAAACTTTTTGGTGTTCGGTCGAAGCATGAATCGAACCCACGACCTGGTGTATGCAAGGCGGGCATGTTAACCATTGCACCACGGTGGCTCCCAAATTATAAGTCAGTCTATGCGGGATATATAGTAGACAAAAGAAAGGTCGATTAAATACGTATATATTCAGTTTTTGACCGATATATATAGGGAAGAAATAATTACGAACCGATATGAACTTTTGTGCTGTAATTATAGAGCCAGATTAGAAATATGGGGGGTCGCTTTTTATGGGGGCTATATACAATTATGAACACGAGTCTACCATAAATGGCAGATTTTTTAGTGTTTGGTAGATTGGTAGAATTCTTGATGTTTTGGAAGATTATGCAAAATATTTCTCTCCAACTATGAAGTGCTTCATAAATTTTCTATAGGAATAAAATTTTGACAAAATTTTCTACAGAAAAATTTTCTATAAAATTAAAATTTTGACAGAATTTTCTATAGAAATAAATTTATGAAAAAATTTTGTATCGACATTACATTTTGACAAAATTTCCTAACGACATTAAATGTTGACAAAAATTTTTTTTTTTTATAGAAATCAAATGTTGACAAAATTTTCTCTGGCAATAAAATTGGGGATCTGTTTATTTGGGGGTTATATATAATATAGATCGATACGGACCAATTTTGGTATGGTTGTTATCGGCCCTATAGATTGTTATAGCCCCCATATGAACAAATCTGGGGATATGTTCATAAGGGGGCTATATATAATTATGAACCGATATGGAGCAACTTTTGCATGGTTTTTAGAGACCATATACTAAAACCACGTACTAAGTTGTAACCGGGTCGGATGAATTTTGCTCCTCCAAGAGGCTACGTAGGTCAAATCTGGGGATCGGTTTATATAATGGCTATATATAATTATGGACCGATATGGACCAATTCTTTCATGGTTGTTAGAGACCATATAATTACACCACGTACCAAATTTCAACCGGATCGGATGAAATTTGTTCATCTTTGAGGCTCCGCAAGCCAAATCTGGGGATCGGTTTATATGGGGGCTATATATAATTATGGACCGATGTGGACCAAATTTTGCATGGTTGTCGTAGACCATACACCAACACCGTGTACGAAATTTCAGCCGGATCAGATGAAATTTGCTTCTCTTTGAGGCTCCGCAAGCCAATTCTGGGGATCGATTTATATGGGGGCTATATATAATTATGGACTGATGTGGACCAATTTTTGCATGGTTGTTAAAGACCATATACCAACACCATGTACCAAATTGCAGCCGGATCGGATGAGATTTGCTTCTCTTTGTGGCTCCGAAAGCCAAATCTGGGGATCGGTTTATATGGGGGCTATACGTAAAAGTGGCCGATATGACCCATTTGCAATACCACCTGACCTACATCAATAACAACCAAGTGCCAAGTTTCAAGTCGATAGCTTGTTTCGTTCGGAAGTTAGCGTGCTTTCAACAGACGGACGGACGGGCATGCTTAGATCGACTCAGAATTTCACCACGACCCAGAATATATATATATATATATATATATATATATATATATATATATATATATATATATATATATATATATATATATATATATATATATATATATATATATATATATATATATATATATATATATATATATATATATATATATATATATATATATATATATATATATATATATATATATATATATATATATATATATATATATATATATATATATATATATATATATATATATATATATATATATATATATATATATATATATATATATATATATATACTTTAGCAATATTTCGATGTGTCTTAGAGCAAGATTTCGATGTGTTGCAAACGGAATGACAAAGCTAATATACCCCCATCCTATGATGGAGGCTATAAAAATAGTAAAGATTGTTTCAGTGTAGCCTGGGCCTATGTTGACAATGTCAATGCTCGAAACTAGTTGCAATAGGATGTATGTATATATAATTATGAAAATATTAATCTTTTTTTTTTAAATAAACAGTAGATACCACAAACAAAATAATTCTAGAGAATTGCAGTATGTTAGGTATAATGGAAGTCCTTTATTTCAGTGTGACTTAGACTATTCAGTTCATTGTGCCACGGTACCTCCCATGTGCAATTTTCTATGGAAATAAAATTTTTGACAACATTTTCTATAGAAATAAAAATTTGTCAACATTTTCTATAGAAATAAAATGTTATAGAAAGAAAATGTTAACAAGAATTTCTATAGTAAAAATAAAATTTTTTGTAGAATAAAATGTTCACAAATTTTTCTATAGAAATATGATTTTGACAATTTTTTCTTTAAAGCCAATATTTTTAAGAATTTTAATTTTATTGTAAGGTCATACAATCAAAGTCCATTAACCCAAAAAAATTTCTCTAATAGGAGAGCTCATAATATATAATAGTTCAAATACTAAAATAAAATAATAAAACATATCTTTCGAAGAAAAAAATATTTTTTTTCATGATAACCACAAAAATTGTATCAAAAATTTGAAAATAAAAATGTTTAAATGTGCTAGATTATTGATAAATTGTTCTTCAAATTTTGGTAAAACATTTTTGGCACGAGTGGCAACCGTATATGTAACACATCAAAATATTGGTCTGAGACCACATAAACAATAAATATTCTGTGTGGTTGTGAAATTCTGAGTTGACCTAGGGAGCCACCCTGGTGCAATTGTTAGCATGCCCGCCTTGCATACACAAGGTCGTGGGTTCGATTCGACCTAACACCAAAAAGTTTTTCAGTGGTGGATTATCCCACCTCAGTAAAGCTGGTGACATTTCTGAGTGTTTCAAAGATTCTCTAAGTGGTTTCACTGCAATGTGGAACGCCGTTCGGACTCGGCTATAAAAAGTAGGTCCCTTGTCATTGAGCTTAACATAGAATCGGGCAGCACTCAGTGATAAGAGAGAAGTACACCAATGTAGTATCACAATGGACTGAATAGTCTAAGTGGGTCTGATACATCGGGCTGCCATCTAACCTAACCTAGATATGTTCGTCCGTCCATCTGTTGAAATCACACTAACTTTCGAACTAAACAAACTATTGAAACTTGACAAAAGTAGTTGTTATTGATGTAGGTCGGTTGATATTGAAAATGGGCCATATCGGACCGCTTTACGTGTAGTCCCTATATAAATCGATCACCAGATTGGGCTATCGGATCGTCTAGGAGGATCAAATTTCATCATATATTCTGGCTGGTTGTAAAATTCTGAGTGGACCTAGCTATGACCGTCCGTCCGTCTGTGAAAATCATCCGAGCGAAACCATATCGGACAACTGTTAGATATACCCCCATAAAAACCGATCCCCAGATTTGGCTTACGGAGCCTCTTAGAAAAGCACATGTCATTCGATCCGCTTGAAATTTGGTATGTAGTGTTAATCTATATGGCCTCTAACACCCATGGAAAAATTGCTACATATCGTATTTAATTATATATAGCCCCTATATAAACAGATCCCCAGGGTTTGGTTGTGTATTCTCGTGGAGGAGCAAACTTGATCCGATCCAGTTGAAATTCGGTACGTGTTGTTAGTATATGGTCTTTCACATTCATGCTGAAATCAGTCCATAATTATATATGGCCCCCATATAAACCGATTCCAAGTTTTGTCTTACGGAGGGAGTAGAATTAGCATTGTAGCTATGCGTGCCAAATTTGGTTGAAATCGGTTCAGATTTAGATATAGCTCCCATATATAGCTTTCGCCCGATTTACACTCATATGACCACAGAGTCCAATTTTTAACTCCGATTTAATTGAAATTTTGCACAGGGTGTAGAATTAGCATTGTAGCTATGCGTGCCAAATTTGGTTGAAATCGGTTCAGATTTAGATATAGATCCAATATATAGCTTTCGGCCGATTTACACTCATATGACCACAGAGGCAAATTTTTTGCTCCGATTTAGTTGAAATTTTGCACAGGGAGTAGAATTAGCATTGTAGCTATGCGTGCCAAATTTGGTTGAAATCGGTTTAGATTTAGATATATCTCCCATATATAGCTTTCGCCCAATTTACACTCATATGACCACAGAGGCCAATTTTTAACTCGGATTTAGTTGAAATTTTGCACAGGGAGTAGAATTAGCATTCAGATTTAGATATAGCTCCCATATATATCTGATTTTGACAAAAATTTTCAAAATACCAACATTTTCCTTGTAAAATCGCCACTGCTTAGTCGAAAAGTTGTAAAAACGACTCTAATTTTCCTAAACTTCTAATACATATATATCGAGCGATAAATCATAAATAAACTTCTTCGAAGTTTCCTTAAAACTGCTTCAGATTTAAACGTTTCCCATATTTTTTTACTAACATTGTGTGCCACCCTAGTGCATTAGCCGACTTAAATTTTGAGTCTATAGATTTTGTAGAAGTCTCTCAAATTTTGTCCAGATCGAGTGATATTTAAATGTATGTATTTGGGACAAATATAGTCGGCCCCGCCCGACTTTAGACTTTCCTTACTTGTTTTCATCATATCTTATGCCAGCTCCCTGTTTAAAAGGAAAAAGGACCCAAAAAATTAAGACCAAAAGATTTTTTGTAGGAAGTCAAATCTTTGCTGACTTTTGGCATAATAAATGCAAATTAATATCGTAACATAAAGGCAATATTTTGCAGCTTATGATTTTTAAGACATGGAAGGAAAATTACCTGGACACGAGAGATGTTTGCTTTTGGTTTTTTTTTATTTTAATGGCTTTATGGTTTCTTTGGTGGAACATTTTCTCAAGGAAAATTGAAAATGCGGTGGTTGAAGTTATATAGTTTTGGGCAAGGTGAAAATGAAAACCCAACGCTGTATATAGAGAGACATATATAAGTAGATTTAATTTGGGCAAAGGAAAGCTTATAAATTTTCCTTACACTACAATGCCAAATTGCAAATTGGATGAAGGTAGGAGAAGCTGGTTAAGTGTGATTGACAAAATTATACTTCAGCAAAAGGTCTGTGAAACACAAATGGAAGGTGAACATTTTATTTACATACTCTACCTTTTTTAGGTAAATAAGAATATGAAAATCTCTTCACATATGTTTTTATGTAATTTTCCATATGGTATACATGGATTTTCGTTTAATACAAAATGACATACAAATGTTCAACCCTTATGAATAACGGAAAAGTAACTTACAATTTAATATACCTGTTTTGAGGCAATGGTTTGTCTCAACTCCGTAACAATTTCTTTTGCTACAAGCCAAAAATGTTGTTAGAAATTCTTTCACAGAGTTTAACCACTACCTTACTTCTAAAATTTTTGACAGAGTTCATAAGAATGTTCCATGTGAAAACCATTGAATAATTATCTCTTCATCGTTATTATTATGTGTCAGTATTGATAATGATGTAAAAAAAGTTTTCAGTTTGCTTTTATGTTATTCAGATGCTGGTAGTTTGTAAGATTTATTATAAAACTTAAATTTGAGATTGCTGGAAAACTTTTCTCGAAGGATATTGGTTGGAAATTAACAAGTATTTTGTTTCTTGAAATTTAGAAGTATTTGAGAAGCACTTAATGTATTTTCCAGAGATCAATTTAAGGATTTCCATTACTTCAATTATTTTAAATATTTCCCTTACACAAATTAATTGAGACTAGTTTCTTTTTTTCTCTCTCGTCCTTTTTTTTATCATCAAGCATCTTTGAAGTTCTTTTTCCAGTTCGTTAAATGTTGGAAAATTGCAATGGAAATAGAAAACAAGCAATAAGTTGAGTAGTGTAGAAGACAGACGGTTCAATTACGGATTTTAATATTACACACCTAAGTGATGAGCAGCACCTGTCCTCTTAATGGCAGATGAAATACCAGATGGATATTGATATCTAATAATAGCTAAATTTGATCCTATTAAGATAATTAGGGAAAGATAATTGCGCAAGTGGTTATAGAGGTAGATGGGGAATTCGTAATGGTGGTGGAAATATAGTGAAGAAAGAGGATGTCTAATGACCACGAAGTAGATGATAAGTTGAAAACTATCTTTGAATCTTCAGTCTCCATTGTTAGATTATTGGCATGATTATTAGAAAATATATACTAACATCACGTACAAAATTGTAACAGGTTCGGATGAAGTTTGCTTTCCTAAGAGGTTCCGGAGAAGCAGATCGGGTTATGAGAGGGATATACCAATGGTCCAGGATATGGTCCACATAAAATACTATACGACTACATAAATAATCACTACTTGTGCCAAGTTACAAACGAGGTAGCGAAATTTGGAGGAATTTTATCAAAAACGGTAAATTTCTTTTGTTTAGTAGATTGGTAGAATTCTTAATTTTTTTGTAACTTTTGCAAAATCTTCCTCTCCACCTAAGAGGTATTTCAATTTTCTATACAAATAAAATTTTGGAAAAATTTTCTATAGAAATAAAATCTATAATTATATATAAGCCCCAATAAACCGATCTCCAGATATGACCTACGGAGCCCCTTGGAGGAGCAAAATTCATCCGATCCGGTTGAAATTCGGTACGTGGTGTTAGTATATGATTTCTACAAACCTTGCAAAAATTGTTCAATATCGGTCTATAATTATATATAGCCCTCATATAAATCGATCCCCAGATTTGACCTCCGGAGCCTCTTGAAGTAGCAAAATTCATCCGATCCGGTGGAAAGTTGGTACGTGGCATTATTTTATGGTCTTTAACAACCATGCAAAAATTGATCGATATCGGTTCATAATTATATATAGCCCCCATATAAACCGATCCCCAGATTTGACCTCCGGAGCCTCGTGGAGGAGCAAAATTCATCCGATCCGGTTGAAATTTTGTACGTGGTGTAAGTATATGATCTCTAACAACCATGCAAAAATTGGTCCATATCGGTCTATAATTATATATAGCCCCCATATAAATCGATCCCCAGATGTGACTTCCGGAGACTCGTGGAGGAGCAAAATTCATCTCATTCGGTTGAAATTTGGTACGTGGTGTTAGTATATGATCTCTAACGACCACGCAAAAATTGGTTCATATCGGTCTATAATTATATATAGCCCCCATATAAATCGATCCCCAGATTTGACCTCCGGAGCCTCGTGGAGGAGCAAAATTCATCCCATTCGGTTGAAATTTGGTACATAGCACTAGTATATGGCCGCTAACAGCCATGCAACGATTGGTCCATATTGGTCTATAGTTATATATAGCCGATCGCCAATCAGACAAGAATTTGTCCATATCGCCAAAAATAATCTACCAAAATTTTATTTCTATAGAAAATTTTGTCAAAATTTTATTTCTATAGAAAATTTTGTCAAAATTTTATTTCTAAAGAAAATTTTGTCAAAATTTTATTTCTATAGAAAATTTTGTCAAACTGAATTATATACGTATTTATTTGGCTTTTTTTGTTTAATATATACCCCGTATGGACTAATTTACAATTTAGAAGACGGTGTTAAAAAGTTTTAAGATACATTGCCATCGACAAGTGTTACCGTAACCCAAGTAATTCGATTCTATATGACAGTCTTTAGTAGAAGTTGCTACGCAATCCATGGTTGAGGGTACATAAGATTCAGCCTGGCCGAACTTACGGCCGTATATACTTGTTACGTATAAATTCCTTGTTGAGTTATTGAATCTCGGTAACTTATTAAGAATTTGATATCCTTATATAATGTGGTTAATCATCATCATTTGTTTGATTTAATATTAATGCGACAAAATGATGTTAATTGAAGAATGAACAGTACTCGTCGCCATTAACATTAAATGTCCATAAGTGAGGAACAAAAGATGGTAATCAATTAAAGGGTGATTTGTTAAGAGCTTGATAACTTTAAAAAAAAAAAAAACGCATAAAATTTGCAAAATCTCATCGGTTCTTTATTTGAAACGTTAGATTGGTCCATGACATTTACTTTTTGAAGATAATTTCATTTAAATGTTGACCGCGGCTGCGTCTTAGGTGGTCCATTCGGAAAGTCCAATTTTGGCCAACTTTTTCGAGCATTTCGGCCGGAATAGCCCGAATTTCTTCGGAAATGTTGTCTTCCAAAGCTGGAATAGTTGCTGGCTTATTTCTGTAGACTTTAGACTTGACGTAGCCCCACAAAAAATAGTCTAAAGGCGTCAAATCGCATGATCTTGGTGGCCAACTTACCGGTCCATTTCTTGAGATGAATTGTTCTCCGAAGTTTTCCCTCAAAATGGCCATAGAATCGCGAGCTGTGTGGCATGTAGCGCCATCTTGTTGAAACCACATGTCAACCAAGTTCAGTTCTTCCATTTTTGGCAACAAAAAGTTTGTTAGCATCGAACGATAGCGATCGCCATTCACCGTAACGTTGCGTCCAACAGCATCTTTGAAAAAATACGGTCCAATGATTCCACCAGCGTACAAACCACACCAAACAGTGCATTTTTCGGGATGCATGGGCAGTTCTTGAACGGCTTCTGGTTGCTCTTCACTCCAAATGCGGCAATTTTGCTTATTTACGTAGCCATTCAACCAGAAATGAGCCTCATTGCTGAACAAAATTTGTCGATAAAAAAGCGGATTTTCTGCCAACTTTTCTAGGGCCCATTCACTGAAAATTCGACGTTGTGGCTCGTTAGTAAGTCTATTCATGATGAAATGTCAAAGCATACTGAGCATCTTTCTCTTTGACACCATGTCTGAAATCCCACGTGATCTGTCAAATACTAATGCATGAAAATCCTAACCTCAAAAGAATCACCCTTTATAAACAAAGCTAGCTGGAGAATTAATTCATCATATTTGGCGACAGTTTAAATGTAATTTTACGCTTATATCCGTCATTATGCAAATTGCATTTTCTTTTCTCGTCTGCCACGTTAAATCATTTATTACGAAAAAGATTAAATCGTTCGTTCTTTTTAAATCATTCGACCAGTGAATCACACATATGTACATTGAACTTTTGTTAAAATTTAAAATCTATCGACAAAGCGATAATCTATAAAGAAGCAATTTAACTATAAAAATCATTTTGGCGAATAAAAAGAAGTGATCAATCGAAAGTTTAAATTTTGAAAATATTTTACCAAACATTTGCATAAATCTTCAGGATGAAATTTTTTTCTTGTCTGGAATTGACTCATGCTGCTATAGCCCCATATATTATATAAGACATTAACAATTGGAAATTAGATAAATGTTAATCCATTTTTATTGTTTAGACAACCTATTGCATTTTAAATGTATCCGTAGTGTAATCAATATTAAAATAATTAAACACAAAATCTTTGGAATTTGTATTTCGTTTTCGGTGTAGGATACATCGGGCTGCCGATGTATCAGGCTCACTTAGACTATTCAGTCCATTGTGATACCACATTGGTAAACTTCTCTCTTATCACTGAGTGCTGCCCGATTCCATGTTAAGTTCAATGACAAGGGACCTCCTTTTTATAGCCGAGTCCGAACGGCGTTCCGCATTGCAGTGAAACCACTTAGAGAAGCTTTGAAACCCTCAGAAATGTCACCAGCATTACTGAGGTGGGATAATCAACCGCTGAAAAACTTTTTGGTGTTCGGTCGAAGCAGGAATCGAACCCACGACCTTGTGTATGCAAGGCGGGCATGCTAACCATTGCACCACGGTGGCTCGGTGTATGTTAAGATTCGGCGTGGAAGAACTCTCACCCATACATAATTTTACCTGCTAAAATTTTATTTCTTTCTAAAATTGTATATCTTTAATGTTTATTAAAGATATTTTTTGCATTATATTGATTAAATTAATAAATCCTTTATATGTTTATTTTCAGGTATGTCTTTCTACATACAATGTATTAAGATAAAATCTATACAAAACAGGTAAATATTTATAATTGCTATAATTGGTATTTAGTAATATCAGATCTGGCGAACGGCTCATAGAATACCATCGAATATTTTTATAACGAATCACGGTTCTAACGAAGCGCCTACCATAATGAATACTTTTCCAGATCCACAAGAATTTTTTGAAGATCTAAGTCCCATAAACATAATACATTTATTAGACTTCAGGAAAAATTGTAAGTCTTTCAGAATTTCGTTACATATATATATATTTTATATCAATATCATAAAAATATCATATCATATTAACAAATTAAAGTGTATCACGCATAAAAGTAATAATGAATATTTACTTCAATTCTGTGAAATTTGAAATATTTTAAATGCCAACCGGACCATACAGATGTATTCACGCCAATTTCATTGCAAACCAATAACTTTTGACAGCGCCATCAATCATTCCTATTTAATTCCAAAAAAGTTTCGAAAATCGAACAATCGACAATAAAAAAATTTTGCTCTATTAATATGCACTAAATATTTCCGTTCTATTTTTATACCCTCCACCATAGGATGGGGGTATATTAACTTTGTCATTCCGTTTGTAACACATCGAAATATTGCTCTAAGATCCCACAAAGTATAAATATTCGGGGTCGTGGTGAAATTCTGAGTCGATCTGAGCATGTCCGTCCGTCCGTCCGTCTGTTGAAATCACGCTAACTTCCGAACGACTTGAACTCGGCACAAGTAGTTGTTACACTGAAAAAAGGCATGCCTGGTTCCAAAGATTTTGTCTTTACTTAAAAAAATTTGGTATTGATTCCGAGCTAAAGAAGCGGAGAATACAAGTAAGGATACTTTTAAGACACAATTCTCTTTCAAATTTAGGTTTTGTGTACTTGATTCTAGGAAGCAAATTTTAATTTTTCGCCTTTTCAGCTTTTTTCTTCATATGCTGTTAAAGTCCTTTAAAAACGAGTTAACAACAACTTTATTTTCCAAATTAAGACTCGACTTCCAGTAGAAATTATGCTATGTTTCAAGTAAAAAACGTCTTTAAAATAAAGTGTTGAAAAACATGTCCTATATTTGAACGATTTTTTGTTTTGTAGTAAAGATGCAAAATGACAACAAATTTAAAGACAATTTCATTAAGTTTAAAGAATTTTTCTGAATTATTAAAGTCAAGTTGGCCTTAGCCCAAAAATTTTTCTTTCATGTTATGATACCCATTTTAAGTGAAATCACTTAATTATAAGGACAACACAACTTCATTGAAAAGTTTATCGACTTTTGGACAAGGAAAAAAACTTTATACTAGAGAAATGTGTCTTCTATGCTAAGCAAAATTGTCATTCGCATTTTAAAGACATGAAATCTTTGATCTCACGACAATATTTTTTTCAGTGTATTGATGTAGGTCGGACGGTATTGCAAATGGGCCATATCGGTTCATTTTTACGTATAGGCCCCATATAAACGGACCCCCAAATTTGGCTTGCAGACCCTCTAAGAGGAGCAAATTTCTTCCGATCCGGCTGAAATTTGGTACATGGTGTTAGTATATGGTCTTTAACAACCATGCAAAAATTGGTCCACATCGGTTAATAACTATATATAGCCCCCACATAAACCGATCCCCCGATTTGGCTTGTGGAGCCTCTAAGAGAAGCAAATTTCATCCGATCCAGCTGAAATTTGGTACATGGTGTAAGTATATGGTCTCTAATGACCATGCAAAAATTGGTCCACATCGGTCGATAATTATATATAGCCCCCATATAAACCGATCCCCAAATTTGGCTTGCAGACCCTCTAAGAGAAGCAAATTTCATCCGATCCGGCTGAAATTTGGTACATGGTGTTAGTATATGGTCTTTAACAACCATGCAAAAATTGGTCCACATTGGTCCATAATTATATATAGCCCCCATATAAACCGATCCCCATATTTGGCTTGCGGAGCCTCTAAGAGAAGAAAATTTGATCCGATCCGGCTGAAATTTGGTACATGGCGTTAGTATATAGTCTCTAACAACTGTGCAAAAATTGGTCCATATCGGTCGATAATTATATATAGCCCCCATATAATCCGATCCCCCGATTTGGCTTGCGGAGCCTCTAAGAGAAGCAAATTTCATCCGATCCGGCTGAAATTTAGTACATGTTGTTAGTATATGGTTTCTAATGGCCATGCAAAAATTGGTCCACATCGGTGTGTAATTATATATAGCCCCCATATAAACCGATCACCAGATTTGACTTCGGAGCCTCTTGGAAGACCAAAAATCATCTCATTCAGTTGATATTTCATCCGATTCGGTTGAAATTTGGTACGTGATGTTAGTATATGGTATCCAACAACCATGCAGGAATTGGTTCATATCACTCCATAATTATATATAACCCCCCATATAAACCGAACCCCAGATTTGACCTCCGGTGCCTTTTGGAGAAGCAAAATTCATCCGAACTGGTTGAAATTTGGTACGTGATGGTAGTATATGATATTTAACAACCATGCCAAAAAGGGTCCATATCAGTCCATAATCATATATAGCCCCATATAAACCGATCCCGAGATTTGGTTTTGAAGCCTCTTGGAGAAGCAAATTTCATCCGAGTCAGTTGAAATTTGGTACATTGTGCTAGTATATGGCCGTTAACAACCATGCCTAACTAGGTCCATATTGGTCTATAGTTATATATAGCTCTCAGATAAATAGATCCGCAATCACACAAAAATGGGTCCATATCAAGTTCATAATTGTATATAGCCCCCATATAAGCCACCCCCATATTTCAATTCTGGCTCCCTACGTACCGTGCAAAAGCCCATATCGATTCGTAATTATTTGTAGACTTACCTACACATACCATTTTTGTCTAATATATACCACGTATGGACTAACTCACAATTTAGACAACGATTTAAGATATCACAACCCAAATAATTCCATTGTGGATGACAGGCTTTCGTAGAAGTTTCTATGCTATCCATGGTGGAGGGTACTTAAGATTCGGCCTGGCCGAACGTACGGCCATATATACTTGTTTACATCTCCGGTAATACAGCAAGTAGTAAATTTTTGATGACCAGTAATGCTGGACGATTCACTAGTGGCTATTTGTACTGTTAGATAGATCTATAAAATGCTCGATTCAAATTCCAAGAGATTCAGACAGAGTTGATATTAATTTCGACCCCACCCAATAGGAATTTGTCTCTAGGTGTAACAACATTTTGAAATAAATCGCTTACATATGCTTTCTCCTTCCTCTCCATATACTTATTTTATTTGTTTGATCTTTACACAAGGAAGGCCGCATTTGAAAAAAAAAAAAAACATTTCAACAGTAAAATATTGAAATACTCATACGAAGTGACACTTGAGATATAACTGTGAATATCTCGACTTTTACTATCTCTCTTTCTCTCGCTGCATGATTCCCTTAACATATATAGAGAGAACATTTCCCACCCATCACAATTTGAAAACCTGTAAAGGTAGGATTCATCAAAGAGTTAAAAGTAAAATGGAAATGCTTTCTGTGCACTTGTGTGTGTGTGTCTATGTTCATATTCATATGAGTACTAGCATTAAGGTTTTAGGTCGAAATACTGCTTTATTTCTATGGATTTTGTTTTTTTGCTCTACCCCACCGTGGCTCCCAGCATATGTGACATACTCTTGAGGTTTTTGAACACAAAGGCATAGGGAATTATTTTGACCCTTTCAGATTATGATGGAGTTGTATTTGCGGATACGTTGTTGTTGGTTGATAACCTTACCCGCAGAAATGATGTTTGCACCTACAGGATATTATTTGTCTACCACAAAACAAAAATGGAGGGTGGTAGAACAAGAAGCTTTGTAGATGGGAATTAAAGATTTATAGTTTTTACAACTACGGTTTCTGTAATACTCTTGAGCCTTTGATAAGAATATTACAGTGAATAGCGATAGAATTTAAATAAAAGGATGGTTGAATAAAGGGAACATAATTTGATATGTATTATCATTTAAAAAAATGGGGAAAGTCATGGAGTTTTTACGTTGCCTATGGCAATCATTTATTGGAAAGGCTAAACTCGTGTATAACCGACTAAGTTACCCCGGTGGAGACATGATAGAACAAAATTCATCCGATCCGGTTCAAATGTGGAACATGGTGTTAGTATATGATCTCTAACTTCCGTGCAAAAATTGGTCCACATCGGTTAATTATATATAGCCCCCATATGAACCGATCCCCAGATTTGGCTTGGGGAGTCTCTAAGAGAAGCAAATTTCATCCGATCAGGTTGGGCTCTAACAACCGTGCCAGAATTGGTCCATATCGGTCCATAATTATATTTAGCCCCAATTTAACCGTTCTCCAGATTCGACCTCCGGAGCCTCTTGGAGGAGCAAAATTCATCCGATCCGGTTCAAATTTGGAACGTGGTGTTAGTATATGGCCGCTAACAACCATACCAAAATTGGTCCATATCGGTCTATAGTTATATATAGGCGATCCCCAATCACAAAAAATTGGTCCATATCGGTTCATAATCATGGTTGGCACTCGAGCCAAAAATAATCTTCCAAAATTTTATTTCTATAGAAAATTTTGTTTAAATTTTATTTCTATAGAAAATTTTGTTAAAATTATATTTCAATAGAAAATTTTGTAATATAATATATACTACGTATGGATTTACTTACAATTTAGAAAACGGTGTTAGGATTTATTTTTAGGAATTTTGTCAAAATCTTATTTCCATAGAAAATTTTGTTAAATTTTATTTCTATAGAAAATTTTGTTAAAATTTTATTTCTATAGAAAATTTTGTTAAAATTTTATTTCAATAGAAAATTTTGTAATATAATATATACTACGTATGGATTTACTTACAATTTAGAAAACGGTGTTAGGAGGTTTTAAGATACCTTGCCATCGGCAGGCGTTACCGCAACCCAAGTAATTCGATTGTGGATGGCAGTGTTCAGAAGAAGTTTCTACGCAATCCATGGTGGAGAGTAAAGGGTGATACGGTCAAAACGAGTGTAAATCGGTGAAATCGTTTATTTAAAAAATCAAATTAAATTTCTTTTTCAAGTTCAATTAGTATAAAATTCAGGAAAAATATTCAATTAGGCTTTCGCTTTTCCAAATCCGAATTGCCGGGCCTCACGCTTGACACCCGCCATCAGATTTTGTACAGCCACCTTGTCCACCTTCTTCGCCGCAGAAAGCCAGTTTGCCTTGAACTGCTGCTCGTCCTTAGCAGTTTTTTTGGTCTTCTTTAGGTTCCGCTTGACAATAGCCCAGTATTTCTCAATTGGGCGGAGCTCTGGCGTGTTGGGAGGGTTCTTGTCCTTGGGACCCACCTGCACGTTGTTGGCGGCGTACCACTCCATGGCCTTTTTACCGTAATGGCAAGATGCCAAATCCGGCCAAAACAGTACGGAACAACCGTGTTTCTTCAGGGAAGGCAGCAGACGTTTATTCAAACACTCTTTCACGTAAATTTCTTGGTTGACAGTCCCGGAAGCTATGAAAATGCTGCTTTTCAAGCCACAGGTACAGATGGCTTGCCAAACCAGATATTTCTTTGCGAACTTTGACAGTTTTATGTGCTTGAAAATATCTGCTACCTTTCCCCTTCCTTTTGCCGTATAAAACTCCTGTCCCGGAAGCTGCTTGTAGTCGGCTTTGACGTAGGTTTCGTCGTCCATTACCACGCAGTCAAACTTCGTCAGCATCGTCGTGTACAGCCTCCGGGATCGCGCTTTGGCCGTCGTATTTTGTTTATCATCGCGATTTGGAGTCACTACCTTCTTGTAAGTCGATAGTCCGGCTCGTTTTTTGGCTCGATGCACGGTTGTAGACGGTACACCCAGCTTATTTGCGGCATCTCGGAGAGAGAGGTTAGGGTTTCGCTTGAAACTACCGGCAACTCTCTTTGTCGTCTCAGCGGCTTCCGGTTTTCGATTTCCCCCCGATCCAGACTTCCTGGCTGTCGACAAACGTTCCCCAAACACTTTAATTACATTTGTAACGGTTAATTTGGCAACTTTTAGCGATTTTGCCAGCTTTGCGTGCGAGTAGCTCGGATTTCCGCGATGCGCGAGCAAAATTTTGATACGCTGCTCTTCTTGCTTGGACGGCATTTTGACAACTGAAGAGTGAATTCCCAAATCAAAATAGGAGCAACATTCTACACACACACACCTTCAAAATGAGGGGTGTTCAGGTTTTTTAAATGCAAAATTGAAAGAAATACGTGAAGTTTATATTCACCAAATTTTGACCGTATCACCCTTTACATTAGCCTGGCCGAACTTACGGCCTTATATACATGTTTAAATTATACAGATGCTTATATTTAATGATTCGGCACTGGCAATTTAAATAGTAATTTTTCAATCAAACAAAAATCGTTTCAACAAATTTTTTCATCAGAACAAAAAACGATAGTTGAAAATTAATTAATTTTTAATTGGGTCATTAAATTGTTTATTTGATAATTTTCGTGATTAAAGCAGTTTCAGTTAACAATTAATTGGATTAAATAATTACGTTATTGAAATCAAAATATATACGTCGCTTATTTTAAAGTACAGACAGAGTGACATATGTCATAGATTTTATTTCTAAGGGTATGGTTATACTTGTTCAGGAGCAGTTTCGAAATATCTAGATACAGTTTTTGGAAAATACTCTTACCGTATTGTAATGTATCCAATATGAACTACAAATATTTGCTGCTTTGACTGTGGCGACGAATTCTTTTTCAATTTCTGTCCAATAATTGCCTAGTATGATGACCATACCGCAAGACTCAACAGACTTAAATTTGATTAACTGCAATAAATAAGGATAAAATGTCAGCGCTGTAACCACAATTTCAATTTCTATAGAACGTAAAGCCACCCATAGTGAGTTTTAAAAAATTACCAAATCCACAACTAATCCCAAATATTTCCCTCCATAAGAGTCAAATCCGCTTAAAGAATTTTGTGTCACATCTTCAAAAACTTTGTTTTTAGAATTTAAGCATTTATGCTTTTGTAAACTGTTTTGTATTGCTATCACGATTTCTGTTTATTGGCTCATTGTCGTCCATTGACTTGGCCATTATCGCCTATAAGTGAAGATGAAAAAAAAAGAACAAAAATGTTGACCATGACCAGAGTCAATACACATTGCTTCACTATGACAGACTTAAGGAAATGTTAAAATCAATGTGGGGTGTTGTAAGGAAAAACTTTTCCATCATTATTTTCAATGAGACGTATTAAAAGCTATTGCTTATGCTTTATCATCTTTGGAAATTGTTTTGGTGTTTGGTTTGGGAAACATGGTTTTTTTTGGTTTTTATTAAAAAAAAAAATTGAAGTAATGTTACAAAGTCTTTTAAGGGGGATTTCAGAACAAATAAACTTGCCTTTCCTAAACTTAAGGAAAATATGTAGATTCATTATTAAGTCATGATAATAGTCATAAGCGTAGGAAGGCCTCTGGGGAGGGGGCTTAGACCCCCCCAGAAAAATTTTAGCCCCCCCAGAATTTGAAAACCTATTTACGATTTTACATTTTTATAAAAATTAAACAAGTATATACTCGTACAACGCACAAAGTTCCACTAAAGACTTTCATGCACAATCGAATTACTTGGGTTGTGGTAGAAGTCTGATATTTATGAAATAAAGCTGTGGTGGAAGTTATGATTTAGTTAAAAAAAATGGTAATTGATATTAAAACTATTCTTTCATAAATTAATATCTTAGTAATGCTGCAAAAAAGCTGCTGGCGGAGAATTGGCGGAGAAGCGATGAATGTAATATGAACTTGTCATAGAACGAATGTCCATCGTTTCAACAGCCGTTGCAATGAATTTGTATCACTTCTTAAGGTGTGATCCGAATTCAGTATTTTGAATGTGAATTAAAAATTTTGTGATATTTTCCCAAATAAATAATTTTTACACTTTTTTAATGCATTCTAACGCTTGTTTGAAACGATTTCCCTCGAATATTTTCAAATATTATCGATTTTTCTATAATGGATTTAGCATTTTTGTGGCAAAATTTGAATAATTTGTGTTATTTATTCTTACTCTTTTTTTAAACTATTTGAAAAAAGAAAACAAAAAATTACGCATTAAAATATAAAAAATGAAGTAAAAAAACTTCCTGTGTAGTTAAAATAGTTAACTTCTTTGTGAAGACAATCTTGGCAGTGCTTTTAAAGTTGTGCCTTTAGAACAACTCCCAATTTTTTGCTGGGAAAAGTGTGGAACTACCCTACGGGAAATGGATCAACCACAGAACTGGTACAGGACTAGTTCCTGGTGTGTATGGACCAGTCCCAGTTCTGATTAAAACGTATGGAAGGGACCGTCCACTTTAACATGGGGTTGTCATTGACTGAGTAAACTTACATTTTAGGACGCGTCTTGGACTCATCCCAAAGGACCCGTCCTGGGACAATTTAGCAGGAGCAACCCATAAACAGGTCCTCAGGAACCAGTCTCGGACAAACTCTTAGAAATCTCTTTCAATTTGGGCTCCTAAAAGAACCCGAAATGAAAAAAACTTTTGAAATATGTCGAACAAAAGGTTATTCTGATAATTTTATTTCACTAAATGTGAAAATTACACCTAACTGGAGCAAAGGTACCAGTTCTGTGATAGGTCCGTCAGTGGCAATTTGCACCAATTTCCCGTAGGGTACTTTTAGTTGCTTTATTATAAATTGGTTGTCGAGTTATTTTGATGTCTATTTTTTTATTCAATTTTATGAAATTAGTTGAACCTATAAGTTCAGTCTATAAAGTTTTAGCTAGGGGGGCTATAGCCCCCCTAGGAAAATTGTGTAGCTACGCTAATGATAATAGTACAATTCCAAAGACATACTCATACTGAAAAAATATCGATCTAATTGTGCATACTAATTTTAAAAATTATATTACGGACAAAATAATAAAAAAAATAATTAAACAAATTTATAATGTAAAATTAAAAACAAGTTAAACTGAGTGGAATGTTAAATATCCTACAGTACAGATTTCTTTCAAAATTCTACATAGAATAGTCGATGACGCCAATATCCCGATCAGGTGTATCGGGTAAAGGATGTTCAAGTTATCAAATCTGAGTTATTTATGATTTTGCAAATCGGTCTTTTCTGACTAAATATAGATAAAACTCTCATAAATAGGTTAGGTTAGGTGGTAGCCCGATGTATCAGAAATGGCACCAGCATTACTGAGGTGGGATAATCCACCGCTGAAAAACTTTTTTGGTGTTCGGTCGAAGCAGGAATCGAACCCACGACTTGTGTATGCAATGTGGGCATGCTAACCATTGTACCACTGTGGCTCCCGCGGATCCTCTTGGAGGAGCAAATTTCATCCGTTCCGTTTCAAATTTGGTACGTGGTGTTAATATATGGTCTCTAACATTCATGCTAAAATTGGTCCATATAGGTCCATAATTGCATATAGCTCCTTTATAAACCGATCCCTAGATTTGACGTCCGGAGCCTGTTAGAGGAGCAAAATTCATCCGATTCGGTTGAAATTTGGTACATTATATTAGTATATGGTCTCTAAAAATCATGCAAAAATTGGTTCACATAGGTCCATAATTATATATAGCCCTCATATAAACTGATCCCCAGATTTGGCTTTCAGAGCCTCTTGGGGTAGAAAATTTTATACGATTCGGTTGAAATTTTCTATGTTGTGTAAGTATATGGCCACTAACAACCACGCCATAGTTTATCCATATTGGTCCATAATTATATACAGCCCCCATATAAGCCGATCTCCAGATTTGACGTTCGAAGCCTCTTGGATGAGCAAATTTCGTCTGATTCGGTTAAAATTTTGTACGTTATATTAGTAAAGGATGGTTAAAATTTCAAGGGCCGATGTTGATTTTGAATAAAACACAAACTATTTGGGAAATTATTGTAATTTTATTTTATTATGATATATTGGTATTACTCAAGTATGTATGGAACAAAATATCGGCCAAATGGGCGCCGCGACCTCGGTGGCATACCTTCATCCGATGGTCCAAATTTTCGATGACGCTGAGGCATAACGGAGGTTCTATGCCGTTAATGTGCCGAATTATCTCATCCTTTAGCTCTTGAATTGTTGCTGGCTTATCGACGTACACCATTTCTTTCAAATAACCCCAAAGAAAAAATCCAACGGTGTCAAATAACATGATCTTGGCGGCCAATTGACATCGCCATTACGTGAGATAACACGGCCATTGAATTTGTTGCGCAAAAGAGCCATTGTTTCGTTAGCTGTGTGGCAAGTGGCACCGTCCTGCCGAAACCACATATCGTCCACATCCATATCTTCCAATTCGGGCCATAAAAAAATCGTTATCATCTCACAATAGCGAACACTATTCGCAGTAACTGCCTGACCGGCCTCATTTTGGAAAAAATACGGCCCGATGATGCCGCCAGCCCATAAACCGCACCAAACAGTCACTCTTTGTGTGTGCATTGGTTTTTCGACAATCACTCTTGGATTCTCATTCGCCCAATTTCGGCAATTCTGTTTATTGACGAATCCACTGAGGTGAAAATGTGCCTCATCACTGAAGATGATTTTCTTCGAAAATTGATGATCCACTGTTGCCATTTCGTGGAACCATTTAACACGTTATTGGATTGTGTATCTCTCCATGGTTCAAATTGAGTAAGTCTGAAATAGAGAAATGTCAAATAAAATTCGGAAAAAAAACTTGGCGTTTAGGTGTGGTTCACATTCAACATCGGCCCTTATGGTGTCTAACAACCATGAACAAATTGTTTCATATCGGTCTATAATTATATATAGCCCCCATATAAACCGATCCCCAGATTTGACGTCGGGAGCCTCTGGGAAGAGCAAATTTCTTGGAGGTGCAAATTTCTTCGGCTGAAATGTGGTACCTTGTGTTAGTATATGATCGCTAACAACCATTCCAAACGTGGTCCATATCGGTCCATAGTTATGTATAGCGTCCAGATAAACCGATCACCAGATTTTACTTATTTCTGGATAAGCAACTTTCATTTGATCTTGCTAAAATTTGGTACTAAGTGTTTCACCTTTTGCAATCAGTGTGTCACCTTTTATTGCGAGTGACATTTTTTGTGGCACTATTTAAAAACCTCAACGATAACGCTGAATTCATGTAACACAACGACATCGTTTTTGAAAGAAAATAGTTTTATGCGATCCTTTGTCGTGGATATTTAAGGTTCCATTCGACCATACGAGTATGTATTTGTGCTTTAAATGAAAATATTATATTACAATTTATGGCAAATTTTATTAAGTGTTAACTTTACAATTACTATGTATTTAAAATAGTCTTTTATATTTTCACTTCAACCACAATGTCATTAATCCCATCGCTTGAATATCTTAAAACACATACCTCCCAACAAAGATCAACGATTACAATAGGTATACTTCTGGTCTCCTCCATTTTTTATACACGAGCATCAAAATAAATATAACCATATATTTAATATATGGTTTTAGAAAAAGGCAAACATTTTTTGGGGAAATGAAAAAGCCTGCTAGAAGAGGACTATCCAATATTGTCCTACTAGTATGTCCTTTTTATATATATATTGTTATAATATATGAGTGCCTTATTCCACATTGTATTTGTCTACAGAATAAATATAAGAAGAAAAAAAAACTAAATACACACACACACATTTATACACTTTTCCATAGATATTCTCATAGTACTATAAATTTCAATAGCAGTAAATTTTATATGCAATATACATACATAGAAACTACTACCACTACTATTTTGGTATGGGTATTGGATGTTCTTAAATATATATATATATAACTGAAAGGCTATTTCTCGGTCTTGTATTCAACATTTTGTTTGGATACAAGTATATGTGTGTATATATTTTGTTGAGTAAAAATATTACCCTTGTCTGTTTCTGATCCAGGGCTATCTTTAAAATAGCGCTTACCGACGAAATAAAGAAAGATGAGTTTGAAGAGAATCGCAGAAATGGAAGGAAGGACAACAGCGTCTTACATTATTTTGTCGGCTTTGCCATTATTTTCATTTTTGTTTGTGTTACTTTGATGACGCCTTTTAGACGCCACAAATTCCTTAAAGCAATACTGTGAATAAGTGAATAGCAGTCGCCTATCTTATCCTCAGGATATGCTTGAATCTTGAAACTAAGCTTTTGTAGGTGTGTTTAAAAAAATGTGTTACTAACATATTCTTCGTTTAATTGTGGTGTGTCGGGTTTTAAAGCAGCCTTTTGGAGTTCTTTTACTTCAGATAATTTTGAAGTTATGTTACCCAAAATAAAACGGATTAAATAAATCTGTGGAAAGGAAGATAGATAGACCGATGGATTCAATTTGGGTAAAAATACTATATCAGATGTTTCCACATATAAACAGCGAGAAATATGGACGAACATGTTCCATTCAACAAAGGAAGTCATGAAGCTAATTTTGCCCAACCATATATGGCTATTGATTCCAAGGAATAGGCGAGATTTCTTTTAAATAAACCCAATTTCAATAAAATTTAAATTAGAAAACATATCTCATGTATCGAAATTGGAATATATGAATATATGAAGAATTATATAGAGCCGTAAGTTGGGCCGCTCCGAATCTTAAATACTCTCAACCAAGAATCAAATATATTAGTATCTTTGGAAACCCCTCGTCGTACACCCAAAAAAAGTGACCCCACCGTGGAAGAAAATGTAGGTTTATTTTAGAAAATTTTAACTAAAATAGTTTTCTAATTGCAACATTTTACAAATAAGTTAATACTTTAAGTCAAATTGAAGAAAATTGTATAAAAATTATTAATTCTTTTCTGTTGTTTAAGAAAATTGCAAAAGTTGGAAGAAAAAATTGGATTTAAAAATTGTTAAAACATTTTTAACGCTGTACAAAGTTCGAGACAGGTACAATTTTAGTAAAATTTACTCATTTGAGAGACGTATGAACTCAATTTAAGCAAACTTCTGCCATTTTAGGAAAATATGAACTATTTTACATTAATTACAATTTTAAATGCGAGCTAATTGGACATGAAGATTAAGGAATTGGTATTATTATGCTATTGAAAAGAAAATGCCAGCTACCCATATTACAAGCATGACTATACATATGTTTCAGTGTTGGCTAATCCACATTTCCATAGTCTCTAGTAAGATCTGGCGGGTGAGGTGATTCAATTTGGGTCTTATATCCTAATTTCTTATGGAAATAATTTATTTTTTAGTAAAATTGTGCACTATATTTGTATACACCTTTTTTCTTATTTTTAGTTCATGTCATTAAAGTTAGCAAAAAATTATTCAAATAAGGAACATTTACTCATATTGTGCAAAATTTAACTAAAATCAACTAATCTTCATTAACTAAAATAAAGTTCAGTTGACATTAGAGCCCCTTTTTTCCGTGTGTAGGTGGTCAATTGAAAATACATAGACATTCAAAAAACCAGTACAAAATATCAATCCAAGCATTTACAAAGTATTTACAATGGACCCGTCTTACAAATTTGTAAAATATGTGGAAAAGTTTATTCGGAGACCAAATATGCAGTATGGACAGGAAAAGAGCTCTCTTAATATTCAACAAGTATATACGGCCGTAAGTTCGGCCAGGCCGTTTCATATGTACCCTCCACCATGCATTGCATAGAAACTTGTACTAAAGACTGTCATCCATAATCGAATTACTTAGGTTGCGGTAATACTTGCCGATGACAAGGTATCTTAAAATTTCTTAACAACGTCTTCTCAATTGTATGTTAGTCCATACGGGGTATATATTAAACAAAACAAAGGCCGATAAATAACATGTTGACTGATAAGTCCCCGGTCTGACACATAGATGGCGTCGCTAGTATTAAATACATATTAGTTTCATATAGTACCAACCTTCAAATGATTCGTGTCAAAATTTGATGTCTGTAAGTGTGAGATAGAGCGTCTTTTGTGAAGCAACTTTTGTTATTGTAAAAAAAAAATGGAAAAAAAGAATTTCGTGTTTTGATAAAATAATGTTTTCTGAAGGGAAATAATACGGTGTAAGCAAAAACTTCGCTTGATAATAAGTTTCCGGACTCTGCCCCAAGGAAATCAACAATAATTGATTGGTATGCAAAATTCAAGCGTGGTGAAATGAGCACGGAGGACGGTGAACGCAGTGGACGCCCGAGAGAGGTGGCTACCGACGAAAACATCACAAAAATCCACAAATGATTTTGAATGACTGTAAAATGAAGTTGATCGAGATATCAGAGGCCAAAGGAACGTGTTGGTCATATCATTCATAAATATTTGGATATGCGGAAGCTCTGTGCAAAATGGGTGCCGCGCTAGCTCACATTTGACCAAAAACAACAACGTGTTGATGATTCTGAGCGGTGTTTGTAGCTGTTAACTCGTAATACAGCCGAGTTTTTCCGTCGATATGTGACAATGGATGAAACATGGCTCCATCACTACACTCCCGAGTCCAATCGACAGTCGGCTGAGTGGACAGCGACCGGTGAACCGTCTCCGAAGCGTGGAAAGACTCAAAAGTCCGCTGGCAAAGTAATGGCCTCTGTTTTTTGGGATGCGCATGGAATATTTTTTATCGATTATCTTGAGAAGGGAAAAACCATCAATAGTGACTATTATATGGCGTTATTGGAGCGTTTGAAGGTCGAAATTGCGGCTAAACGGCCCCATATGAAGAAGAAAAAAGTGTTGTTCCACCAAGACAACACACCGTATTCTCCAGATCTGGCCCCCCAGCAACTTTTTCTTGTTCTCAGACCTCAAAAGGATGCTCGCAGGGAAAAAAATTTGGCTGCAATAAAGAGGTGATCGCCGAAACTGAGGCCTATTTTGAGGAAAAACCCAAGGAGTACTACCAAAATGGTATCAAAAAATTGGCAGTTCGTTATAATCGTTGTATCGCTCTTGAAGGGAACTATGTTGAATAATAAAAACGAATTTTGACAAAAAAAATGTGTTTTTCTTTTTTAGACCGGGGACTTATCAACCACCTGTTACGTATATAATAAAATAAATGAAATAATATTTTGACAACATTTTCTATGGAAATACAATCTTGACAAAAGTTTGTATAGTAATACAATTTTGACAAAATTTCCTATTGAAATAAAATTTTGACAAAATTTCCTATAGAAATAAAGTTTTGACAAAATTTTCTATAGAAATAAAATCTTGACAAAATTTTCTATAGTAATAACATTTTGGTAGATTATTTTGGTGATCGGCTATATATAACTATAGCCCGATATGGACCTATTTTGGCATAAATGTTAGCGGCCATATACTAGCGCAATTTACCAAATTACACCACGTACCAAATTTCAACTGGATCGAATGAATTTTGCTCCTCCACGAGCTCCGGAGGTCAAATCTGGGGATCGGTTTAAATGGGGGTTATATATGTAATTAAGACCGGTATGGACCAATTTTTGCATGGTTGTTAGAGATCATATACTAACTCCACATACCAAATTTTAACCGGATCGGGTGAACTTTGCTCTTCCAAGGGGCTCCGAAGTTCAAATCTGGGGATCGGTTTATAGGGGCTTACATATAATTATGGACCAATTGGTTGTTAGATATCATATACTAACACCACGTACCAAATTTCAACGGAATCGGATGAATTTTGCTCATCCATGAGGCTCCGGAGGTCAAATCTGGGTATCGGTTTATATGGGGGCTATATATAATTATGAACCAATGTGGACCAATTTTTGCATAGTTCTTAGAGACCATATACTTACACCATGTACCAAATTTCAACCCGATCGGAAGAAATTTGCTTCTCCTAGAAGCTCCGCAAGCCAAATCTGGGGTACGGTTTATATGGGGGCTATATATAATTATGAACCGACATGGACCAATTTTTGCATGGTTGTTAAAGACCATATACTAACACCATGTACCAAGTTTCAGCCGGATCGGATGAAATTTGCTTCTCTTAGAGGATTCGCAAGCCATATTTGGGGGTCCGTTTATATGGGGGTTATACGATATGACCCATTTGCAATACCGTTCGACCTACATGAATAACAACTACTTGTGCCAAGTTTCAAGTCGATAGCTTGTTTCGTTCGAAAGTTAGCGTGATTTCAACAGACGGACGGACGGACGGACATTCTTAGATCGACTCAGAATTTCACCACGACCCAGAATATATATACTTTATGGGGTCTTAGAGCAATATTTCGATATGTTACAAACGGAATGACAAAGTTAATATACCCCCCATCCTATGGTATAATAATAATAATAATTTGTTTTTGATAATGTTTGGCGAACATCCCCTTACACCTAAGGATTTGTGTGCCCCAACCAGAAAATAAGTCAAAGTTGTTTTGATTTTATGCTAACACATCCCCACAATTTGTCGCCGCAATGTGTTATGTCGCAGGGTTTATCCGACCGTGTAAGCTCCCCTTAACACAATCGGTTTGTTAAACGATGGATCTCAGACTGCTCATTCTTGCCGTTATATACAAATGCACAATTTTATTATACCCTGAACCACAGTAGTTGTACAAAAAGAGTATAGAGATGGAGGCCAGATATGCACTCAAAAAAAAGTGAACTCTCTATTTCACTAAAGCCAATTTAACTTTCGTTTAGTTCATGGAATTATTATGTTTGGAGAAAGTTTCCTCTCTCTAATAATTTTTTGTGTACGTTAGTTAAATTAACTAAAACCGAGGAAAAAATATATACACAAATGAAGGATAAAGATTAACTAAATTCGTATCTTCCACCAAATAGTTCAATATTTCATTAAATTTGCGAATTTGTATGCAGAATTCCAGCATGATAGTGTGGTTGCTTTATATTTCTATATCTGGAAAACAAAAAATACCGCAGAAACACTTTCGTGTGGCGTGTGATGGCATTGTCAGCCGTTTGTTTGAAGATCACAATTCTTGCCAAAAGTAGTCAATTCGAACACTGAAAACATACTGGATTGCAAGATTATGCTACCTAGATTTTAGGACACACAATGTACCCAATATACCAGTGCAATTTGCAAGTACAATTTTTAAATTTTTGTTCCATAAATTTCTTGCACATTATATCTAAAAATTACGTTCAAAGAAATTTACTAATCACGACAACCATTTTCACTTGGATTTAAGTGGCAGACCGGTGTTTTTCAGGCTCACTTAGACTATTAATTCCATTGTGATTATTTTCACATAAAGTAATTGAGTCGAAAACCTCAATGATGAGAAAATTCTTTGCTATGCCAAATAATGACAATCCAATTGCATATTTTTTTTTTCAATTCATATCGAAACAGTTTTAAACATTGGAAAATGCCAAAGCAAATCACGTTTTTGATTAAAAAGTGTGTTGACACCCTCCGCCATTAATATCTTTAATAAATTGTCTGCTTATTGTAAACAATCTTAAAGATTTTGGAAATTTCGGGAACCACAAAATTTTCGTGACATTCAGATGAAAATTAACATGGACGTTTTTCTTAAGATGAAGGAACCCCCCGCCCACCAAATACAAACAAAACCAACTTCTAACCAAAGGCTATGAAAGACAAACAAAACTACCAATGGGCCCAAGGGGACATGAGAATTGACGTATTGTTATTATATTGCCTTCTTCTTGCATTGATAGTATCTTAAGTGGGAGGGGAATTAAAAAGTAGACAAGAAAAAATCAAAAATGTTGGAAATAAGCTTTTGTTTAACTTAAATATCATTTTAGGCCATCCCCTTCTTAAGCATACCATTCCACAACACACACACACACACACACACACACACACACATATATATATATATATATATATATATATATATATATATATATATATATATATATATATATATATATATATATATATATATATATATATATATATATATATATATATATATATATATATATATATATATATATATATATATATATATATATATATATATATATATATATATATATATATATATATATAAACATTCATACATACTCGCATACACAAACTATTAAGCAAATCAGTGAAGTAGACAAAAGTTTCATGTGCGCTTGATAATGGCCTTCCTTTAGTGGCCGAATACAGCTTACTTTCCTTCAAAATCATCAAATGTTATGGAAATTAATAAATTTTCAAAAGAGAATTTGGGCATTTTTCAGAATCTTCTCTTCAGTATGTCCCAGAATACCAAAGTTAGAAAATCATGTCCTTCATAAGTCTACATACTACATTGAAAAAAAAAAAAAAACTAAAACAAGTATATACGGCCGTAAGCTCGGCCAGGCCGAATCTTATGTACCCTCCACCATGGATTGCGTAGAAACTTCTACGAAAGACTGTCATCCACAATCGAATTACTTGGGTTGTGGTATCTTAAAACTTCTTAACATCGTTTTCTAAATTGTGAGTTAGTCCATACATTAGACAAAAAAGGTATGTATAGGTAAGTCAACAAATAGTTACGAATCGATATGGACTTTTGCACGGTACGTAGAGAGCCAGAATTGAAATATGGGGGTCGCTTATGTGGGGGCTAAATACAATTAGGAACTTGATATGGACCAATTTTTGTGTGGTTGGGGATTGATTTATCCGAGGGCTATATATAACTATAGACCGATATGGACCTAGTTAGGCATGACTGTTAACGGCCATATACTAGCACCATGTACCAAATTTCAACTGACTCGCATGGAATTTGATCCTCCAAGTGGCTCCAAAACAAAATATCGGGATCGGTTTTTATGGGGGATATATATGATTATGGACTGACATGGACCACTTTTGGCATGGCTGTTAAATATCATATAATACCACCACTTACCAAATTTCAACCAGATCGGATGAATTTTGCTTCTCCAAAAGGCACCGGAGGTCAAATCTAGGGATTGGTTTATATGAAGGCTATATATAATTATGGACTGATATGAACAAATTCTTGCATGGTTGTTGGGTACCATATACTAATATCACGTACCAAATTTCAACCGAATCGGTTGAATTTTGCTCTTCCACGGTGCTCCGGAGGTCACATCTGGGGATCGATTTATATGGGGGCTATATATAATTATGTACCGATTTCGACCAATTCTTGCATTGGTGTTTGAGGCCATATATTAACTGCACGTACCAAATTTTAACTGAAACAGATGAATTTTGGTCTTCCAAGAAGCTCCGGTGGTCAAATCTGGTGATCGGTTTATATGGGTGCTATATATAACTATGGACCGATAGGGACCTATTTTTGCATGGTCATTAGAGATCACATACTAACACCATGTACCAAATTTCAGCCGGATGGGATGAAATTTGCTTCTAGAGGCTCCGCGAGCCAAATCGGGGGATCGGTTTATATGGGTGCTATATATAACTATGGACCGATAGGGACCTATTTTTGCATGGTCATTAGCATGTACCAAATTTCCGCCGGATCGGATGAAATTTGCTTCTAGAGGCTCCGCGAGCCAAATCGGGGGATCGGTTTATATGGGGGCCATATATAATTATTGACTGATGTGGACCACTTTTTGTGTAGTTGTTATAGACCATACACTTACACCATGTACCAAATTTCAGCCTGATCGGATAAAATTTGCTTCTCTTAGAGGCTCCGCAAGCCAAATCGGGGGATCGGTTTATATGGGAGCTATATATAATTATGGACAGATTTGGACCAATTTTTGCGTGGTTGTTAAAGACCATATACTAACACCATGTACCAAATTTCAGACGGATAGGATGAAATTTTCTTCTCTTAGAGGATACCCAAGCCAAATTTGGGGGTCCATTTATATGGGGGCTATACGTAAAAGTGGACCGATATGGCCCATTTGCAATACCATCTGACCTACATCAATAACAACTACTTGTGCCAAGTTTCAAGTCGATAGCTTGTTTCGTTCGGAAGTTAGCGTGATTTCAACAGACGGACGGACGGACATGCTCAGATCGTCTCAGAATTTCACCACGACCCAGAATATATATACTTTATGGGGTCTTAGAGCAATATTTCAACGTGTTACAAAGGGAATGACAAAGTTAATATACCCCCATCCTATGGTGGAGGGTATAACAAATGCTGACATAATATTAAAAACAAATTCGTTTACATAAAAAAAATAAAAAACAATTCTTAACCTTTGCTTTAGAATTTTGTTTCATTAAATCTAGGACAGGAATCTTAGAAACTTGCTTCCCCCCATTACATTTGTAAGTCTTTGAAGAAGGGTAAATTTTCCTTAAAGCAAATATTAAGAGGTAATCCTAAAATTAATTGCGAATACGGAATACTTTAGATTGGAAAGTCATACTAAACCCGCCGTATAGCCCAGACATTGTTCTGCAAGATTATCACTCGTTCCGAACCGATGGCGCATGTCCTGGTTGATGAGCATTTCCTTTCTTATGAGGAAGCAAAAAATTCCCAGATTGAGTTGAGTCGTACTTCAAGTTATCAGTTAGATAAAAGCTTTTGTCACCAAAATACTATTGGAATCCTCGGCAACCCTTTCACACTTTGAACTTAAAGAATTGAACATGTCCATATTTGCTGTCGACCATCATCCGAACTCCAAGTGTCAGGGACGTTCAATGAACGAACGTATAGACGGTGCTAAACACCCCGATGAGTATTGCGAAAGTTTCATTCATTCAAAGAGGGTTCAAAATCCTTAAGTGAACGACCAAATATATGGATCCAACTTTTTTTTAGTGTATATACATACAAGAAAAGGCCAGCACAAGAGTAGACGGCAAAGACAATAAAGTCAACAAGAACTTTTGTACAGAAAACTAAGACTTTGCTTTACTGCTCAATACTAACAATGTTCTGTCGTGTATACGTAACCCAATCTATACAAACACCATCCGCTTTGGGGATGGGTAAGAAGAATAAAAGAATGTGTTTTTTGGGAGGGGGAGGAGGGATAGAGCGTATGTACAGGCCACTATTCCACAAAAGCCAAAAAGACCATAAATAAAACCCTTAACTAATGTCGATGGCATAAAGTTATGACTACAAACGGATGATGATGGCAGGTCATTGTGCACTGTGTCTTCAAAATAGTTGAGGAGATTAACTACTTGACTTAAATGCCTTCAAATGCCAGACAATATCTCTGGGAAATCCCTATTTAATTGTTACTATCACCATATTTTGATTCGGGTTAGTTAGGACATTTACATATATAATACTATACAAGAATTCAAGGGTAATTTAAATGGAATGCAATTTGCTACAACTAAGACCTAAATTGGAAATATATGCAAAGACAGACGGTACACGCAGAGAAGGAGTAAGATCAAGGTTAGGTTAGGTTAGGTTAAAAAGGCAGCCCGATTAAATTTCAGGCTCACTTAGACTATTCAGTCCATTGTGATACCACATTTAACTAAAAGTACCTATTACATATGGGCACTTCTAGTCTTAAGTAATAAAATCAAAGTCACACATGTTGAATATTGTTTTCTAGTCTTAATGCTTGGCGAAATCCGAATAACATAGTTGAAAAAAAAACAAGTACATACGGCCGTAAGTTCGGCCAGGCCGAAGCTTATGTACCCTCCATCATGGATTGCGTAGAAACTTCTTCTAAACACTGCCATCCGATGGCAAGGTATCGTAAAACCTCCTAACACCATCTTCTAAATTGTATGTAAGTCCATACGTGGTATATATTAAATCAAAAAAGATCGATCCAATACGTATATAATTCAGTTTGACAAAGTAGACATAAAATTTTGACAAAATTTTCTACAGAAATAAAATTTTAACAAAATTTTCTATAGAAATAAAATTTTCACAAAATTTTCTATAGAAATAAAAATTTTGACAAAATTTGCTATAGAAAGAAAATTTTGACAAAAATTTCTACGGAAATAAAATTTTAACAAAATTTTCTATAGAAATAAACTTTTGACAAAATATTCTATAGAAATAAAATCTTGGTAGATTATTTTTGGCTCGAGTGGCAACCATGATTATGAACCGAATAAAATTTGAACAAAATTTTCTATAGAAATAAAATTTTGACAATGATAAAAATTTTATTATGAACCGAATAAAAATTTAACAAAATTTTATCTAGAAATAAAATTTGGCAACATTTTCTATAGAAATCAAATGTTGGTAGATTATTTTTGGCTCTAGTGGCAACCATGATTATGAACCGAATAAAATTTGAACAAAATTTTCTATAGAAATAAAATTTTGACAAAATTTTCTATAGAAATAAAATTATAAAAATTTTATTATGAACCGAATAAAAATTTAACAAAATTTTATCTAGAAATAAAATTTTGACAACATTTTCTATAGAAATAAAATGTTGGTAGATTATTTTTGGCTCTAGTGGCAACCATGATTATGAACCGATATGGACCAATTTTTGTGTAATTGGACCCATTTTGGTATGGTTGCTAGAGACCATATACTAACACCACGTTCCTAATTTGAACCGGATCGGATGAATTTTGCTCCTCCAAGAGGCTCCGGAAGTCAAATCTGGAGAACGTTTTATATGGGGGCTATATATAATTATGAACCGATATGGACCAATTCTGGCACGGTTGTTAAAGATCATATATTAAGACCATGTTCCATATTACAACCGGATTGGATGAAATTTGCTTCTCTTGGAGACTTCGCAAGCCAAATCTGGGGATCGGTTTATATGGGGGCTATACATAATTATGAACCGATGTGGACCAATTTTTGCATGGTTGTTAGAGACCATATACCAATATCATGTACCAAATTTCAGGCGGATCGGATGAAATTTGAGTCTCTTTTTGAGGCTCCGCAACCCAAATCTGGGGATCGGTTTATATGGGCGCTATATATAATTATGGACCGATGTGGACCAATTTTTGCACGGTTGTTAGAGACCATATACCAATACCATGTACCAAATTTCAGCCGGATCGGATGAAATTTGCTGCTCTTTGAGGCTCCGCAAGCCAAATCTGGGGATCGGTTTATATGGGGGCTATATATAATTATGGACCGATGTGGACCAATTTTTGCATGATTGTTAGAGACCATATACCAACACCATGTACCAAATTTCATCCGGATCGAATGAAATATGCTTCTCTTAGAGGCTCCACAAGCCAAATCTGGGGATCGGTTTATATGGGTGCTATATATAATTATGGACCGATATGGACCAATTTATGCATGGTTGTTAGAGGCCATATACCAACACCATGTACCAAATTTCAGCCGGATCGGATGAAATTTGCTTCTCTTTTAGGCTCCGCAAGCCAAATATGGGGGTCGGTTTATATGGGAGCTATATATAATTATCGACCGATGTGAACCAATTTTTGCATGGTTGTTAGAGACCATATACCAACACCATATACCAAATTTCAGCCGGATCGGATGAAATATGCTTCTGTTAGAAGCTCCACAAGCCAAATCTGAGGGTCCCTTTATATGGGGGCTATACGTAAAAGTGGACCGATATGGCAATATTTTCAATACCATCCGACCTACATCGATAACAACTACTTGTGCCAAGTTTCAAGTCGATAGCTTGTTTCGTTCGGAAGTTAGCGTGATTTCAACAGACGGACGGACGGACATGCTTAGATCGACTCAGAATTTCACCACGACCCAGAATATATATACTTTATGGGGTCTTAGAGCAATATTTCGATGTGTTACAAACGGAATGACAAAGTTAATATACCCCCATCCTATGATGGAGGGTATAAAAAACATGTTACATATTCCCCGGAAAAAAGTAACGTTCTGCTCCGAAACATGTTAGACATGATCATATTCCTCCCCTGTTTGTTTGTTGTCTGTCCAATGACTGTTTTGAATACCACTCCTAAATTCTTAGCCCTACAGTCACTGTATCAATTTTCTGAACAGAATGTCAGCATTCGACAGCATTATCAGAATATCAGCATTCGACAGAGAGTATCTTCTATTCTTCTCTATAATCAATTCTCTATAATCAAATAATTATTTGTATAAACCTGGGGTCCATTCCATTCAGGCCAGTAGCATTTGACTTAACCATGGGAAAACTCTCTATGACCTCATCTTGGGTTACGAACTTGAACTCGAAATCGTTCCTGTCATATAAGTTCTCTCCTACACTGTCATCCGTGTCATAGAAGGATATGTCTGTCAGAGGAGCAGGAAAACATTTCGTTCAAATCATTTGGATCACCACGATAACTGCCCGATGACTTAGACTTCCCAACACCAATATCATGTATAGTAATCCATTTGCCCCTGGAATCCACAGCCGAATTGCTTCCTTCGTTCGGAAGTTAGCGTGATTTCAACAGACGGACGAAATGGATGACACATTTCTCCAATCAATGTATCCAGGAGATGATAGTATAGAGTATAAAAATAACGTTAAAGAAATATTACATAAGGCAGAAATTTAATTCTGGAGCATTAGTTAATGAGGTAAAATATAGACATAATTTAGATATATAATAAATAGTTTTATGTGCCCTAATTAATATAATAAAATATATTTGTATGCCACTGTACCAGAAACTTCAATGGCTGTTTGTGACGTGAAGTTGCCTTTGAAGTTGTCCACTACTCTTTGGGATTTTCTTGACAAAATTACTCAACAGCAGCTGTGGACAAAGTTATCGTTGGTTGGACTTTTAAAAAGTTTTACACTGTTCACTTTAGTTTGACTAGAAAAAAATCTTCCTACTTTTTCATTCCAACAAAATGTCTCTTTATTGCAGTTAGTTTTTCTTTTCGCGTTTGGTTTTTTGTTGTTTTCAATGTCGTCTTTTATTCTTTAGTGATAATCATTTTTACCAATCACTAAACTAAAATGGCATCGTTCAAATGACTGGAAGGTTTATGGTGTTTGCCTTTGTCTTCGGGCTTGTGTAAATTATGTTATCAGCTTAGCAGTGTGGCATACATCACACTTATACGAGTGGTGGAAAATGGTGGTAAGGATTTATTAAAATCGAATATTGATTTTATATAAAGAATTGAGAAAATGTTTGAAAGTACAACTTCAAGGGAAGAATATTACAACGGATGGTGTGGTAATCTAAAAATCATACACTGTAAAAAGTCCGTAGCTATACTAACGATAAATGTAACCTTTTTTATTACAAAAAAAAAAATATTTGTTTGTAGTTAACTTTTATTATTTTTTTTCGAAATTTTCCACAGCCTAATGAAATTTTCCTTTTGATGAGCATGTCTCACACATTTTATGAACTAAACGTGGGTAAAAATTCAATGACCGTATACATAAGTTGAAAATGATCTAACGCAGAAGAAAATTTTCGTACGATTCCCAAAAATAGTAAGAATGAACTCCAGTATGGTTAAAATGTTCATGACTTGGCGGCGCTGATTTTCTTCTTTACTTTTAGTTAATTTGTTCTTCTATGAGAGGCTGTAATTTCCCAGTTTCAACAACACTTTGTGAAAATCTTAATATGTGGAGCACAATTTAGTTCAATTTTCGCACGATGTATTAATACGTCCTATAAGACAGTTTCTCAAACAATTATCAACCAAATTTGAAACAATCCTGGCATGAATTTAAAGCAAAACAGATGTGATAGGTCAACAAACTTCCCAAATATACCAACGTTTTTATATGGGCAAAAAACAAAAACATATTGTCCATTTAAGTGAAGAGAGCGAAGGCTATATCATCATCGGATTCCTCAGGTTCCTCTTCCTTCTTATATTAACTTTGTCATTCTGTTTGCAACACATCGAAATATTGCTCTAAGACCCCATAAAGTATATATTCTGGGTCGTGGTGACATTTTGTGTCGATCTAAGCATGTCCATCTGTTGAAATCACGCGAACTTCCGAACGAAATAACCTATCGACTCGAAACTTGGCACACGTAGTTGTTATTGATGTAGATCAGATGGACTGCAAATGGGCCTTATCGGAGCTCTTTTACGTATAGCCCCCATAGAAACCGACGCTCAGATTTGGCTTGCGGAGCCTCTTGGAGGAGCAAAATTCATGCGATCCGGTTGAAATTTGGTATATGGTGTTAGTATATGGTCTCTAACAACCATGCAAAAATCGGTCTACATCGGTCCACAATTGTATATAGCCCCCATATAAACCGATCCCCAGATTTAGTTTGCGGAGTCTCTAAGTGAAGAAAATTTCATCCGATCCGGCTGAAATGTGGTACATGGTGTTAGCAAATGGTCTCTAACAACCATGCAAAAATTGATCCACATTGGTCCCTAACTATATATAGCCTCCATATAAACCGATCCCCCGATTTGGCTTGCGGAGCCTCTAAGAGCAGTAAATTTCATCCGATTCGGTTGAAATTTGGTACGTGGTGTAAGTATATGGTCTCTAACAATCATGAGGGAATTGGTCCATATCGGTCCATAATTATATGTAGCCCCATATAAACCGATCCCCAGATTTCACCTCCGAAGCCCCTTTGAAGAGTGAAGTTCATCTGATCCGGTTGAAATTTGGTACGTGGTGTTAGTATAAAGTCTCTAACAACCATGCAAAAATTGGTCCATACCGGTCTTAATTATATATAACCCCCATTTCAACCCACCCCCAGATTTGACCTCCAGAGCTCTTGGAGGAGCAAAATTCATCCCATCCGGCTGATATTTGGTACATGGTGTTAGTATATGGTCTCTAAAAATCATGATAAAATTGGTCCATATCGGTCCACAATTATATATAGCCCCCATATAAACCGTTCTCCAGATTTGACCTCCGGAGCCCCTTGGATGAGCAAAATTCAACCGATTCGGTTCAAATTTGGAACGTGGTGTTAGTATATGGCCGCTAACAACCATACCAAAATTGGTCCATATCAGTCTATAGTTGTATATAGCCGATCCCCAATCGGATCCATATCGGATCATAATCATGGTTTCCACTCGAGCCAAAAATAATCTAGGAAAATTTTATTTCTATAGAAAATTGTGTCAAAATTTTATTTCTATAGAAAAGTTTGTCGAACTGAATTATAGACGTATATAGAAAATTTTGTCAAAATTTTATTTCTATAGAAAATTTTGTCAAAATTTTATTTCTATAGAAAATTTTGTCAAAATTTTATTTCTATAGAAAATTTTGTCAAAATTTTATTTCTATAGAAAATTTTGTCAAAATTTTATTTCTATATAATTTGGTACATAATTTGGTGTTAGTATATGGTCTCTAAAAACCATGATAAAATTGGTCCATATCGGTCCATAATTATATATAGCCCCCATATAAACCGTTCTCCAGATTTGACCTCCGGAGCCTCTTGGAGGAGCAAAATTCATCCGATTCGGTTCAAATTTGGTGTTAGTATATTTAGCGGCCATATACCATACCATACCAAAATTGGTCCATATCAGTCTATAGTTATATATAGCCGATCCCCAATCGGATCCATATTGGATCATAATCATGGTTGCCACTCGAGCCAAAAATAATTTTATTTCTATAGAAAATTTTGTCAAAACTTTATTTCTATAGAAAATTTTGTAAAAATTTTATTTCTATAGAAAATTTTGCTAAAATTTCATTTCTATAGAAAATTTTGTCAAACTGAATTATAGACGTATTTAATCGGTCTTTTTTGATGTAATATATACCACGTGTGGACTTACTTACAATTTAGAAGGCGGTGTTACGAGGTTTTAAAATACCTTGCAATCGGCAAGCGTTACCGCAACTCAAGTAATTCGATTGTGGATGGCAGTGTTTAGAAGAAGTTTCTACGCAATCCATGGTAAGCTTCGGCCTGGCCGAACTTACGGCCGTATATACTTGTTTTATTACAAAAAAATGATTTGTTTGTAGTTATTTTTTTTTTTTTTTCGTTGTCACAACCTTATAAAATTTTCCTTTTTTATGTATGTCTCAAACATTTTATGAACTAAACGTCGGTATAAAGTTCAACCATCGTTGACATACGTTAAAAATGATCTAAGGCAGAAGAAAATTTTCGTACGATTCCCAAAAATAGTAAGAATGAAATCCAGTATGGTTAAAATGGTCATGCCATGGCGTCGCTGATTTTCTTCTTTAGTCTTAGTTAATTTTTTCTTCTACGTCCTCTCTATTTTCTTAGTTTCAACAACACTCTCAATACGTGGAGTAAAATTTAGTTCAGTTTTCGCACGATGTATTAATACGTCCTATAAGACAGTTTCTGAAACAATTCTCAACCAAATTTGGAACAATCCTGGCATGCATTTTTAGCAAAACAGATGTGAGAGGTCAACAAACTTCCCAAATATGCCAACGGTTTTTTTATTTGACGGCATTTCTTAGAATCCCAAGTCGTATACGATATCCAAACTTTATCTGAAAATTATCATTCTTCCAATAAAGCACATTTTTTTAAATAGTTTTATCACTATTAAATTTTAAATCAGTTATAAAATCCATCGATAATATAACGCAGGACCCCTACAGCACTGAACTTTAATTATTTTGCAAAATTTTTGTTTCAACGACATTAGCTTTTTTTGTTTCATGCTTTATAAGCACATTATAATAAAACTACTAACAACATTTTTTTTGTTTGTTTGTTGTTCTTGTGAAAATAAATCATTTTTAATTAACATTAAAACCGCTTCGTTTATTTAATGATAAACTTTGCATGAACGTAAACTAACAAAAACGTAGACCGGCATCAGCATCAAGAACCGCAACAATGATTGCACAGCCAACTTTGTATTTTAATGCCAAGTGAAAAATCCTCTTTAACAGAACTCTGAAAATGCATCCCGAAATCTATCTAGAAAAAAATAACAATAATAAAAATAAAACTATTCCCGCCTCCCCACCACCCTCGCAAGCATTCATTGTGTTCGACCATTCAGTCAATGTATGGCTGATTGTTATACAGAAATAGTGCTGCAGATTTCCTCATGGTATTTGTGGTGAGTGTAAGAGAGTGTGATTTTGTGGGAAAAAGTTTATTTGAAAAGTAAACAAAATATAAAAACGTAATCAAAATAAACGTAAAGTACGATTGATAGAAAAATTGAATTCACGAAATACATTGCATTTCGTTTTGCATACAAAATTGTGAGACAAATAGAAACTGGAAATGGGATAGTCTGAAAGTTGAAGAAATATTATTGATATCTAAAAATAGTTCGGTTTTGACAGACAATTTTAAATGTTATTTCGCAAATGATTTCTTATGCAAGCATGTTAAGAGAAAATGTTTGCAACGAGTTTCAGGACTCTGTCGCAGTTAGCACTCGAGCCCAAAAAAAAAATCTACCAACATTTAGAGAAAATTCTACTAAAAACTATCAAATAAAAAAATCTTCTATAGAAAATTTATTTCTATTTGAAAATTTGTCAAAATTTTATTTCTATAGAAAATGTTGTCAAAATTTTATTTCCATAAAGAATTTTGCCAAAATTTTATTTGTATAGAGAAGTTTGTCAACATCTTATTTCTATAGAAAATTTTGACAAAATTTTATTTGTATAGAGAATTTTGTCAACATCTTATTTTTATAGAAAATTTTGTCAAAATTTTATTTCTATAGAAAATTTTGTCAAAAATTTTATTTCTATAAATAATTTTGTCAAAATTTTATTTCTATAGAAAATTTTGTCAAAATTTTATTTCTATAGAAAATTTTGTCAAAATTTTATTTCTATAGAAAATTTTGTCAAAATGTAATTTCTATAGAAAATTTTTACAAAATTTTATTTCTATAGTTAATTTTGTCAAAATATTTTTTTTTTTTTTTGGAGAATTGTGTCAAAATTTAATTTCTATAGAAAATTTCGTCAAAATTTAACTTCTATCGAAAATGTTGTCAAAATTTTATTTCTATAGAAAATTTGAACAAAATTTTATTTCTATAGACAATTTTGTTAAAATGTTATTTCTATAGAGAATTTTGTCAAAATTTTATTTCTATAGAGAATTGTGTCAAAATTTTATTTCTATAGAAAATTTTGTAAAAATTTTATTTCTATAGAAAATTTTGTCAAAATTTTATTTCTATAGGAAATTTTGTAAAAATTTTAGTTCTATAGAAAATTTTGTCAAAATTTTATTTCTATAGAAAATTTTGTCAAAATTTTATTTCTATAGAAAATTTTGTCAAAATTTTATTTCTATAGGAAATTTTGTAAAAATTTTATTTCTATAACAAATTTTGTCAAAATTTTATTTTTATAGAAAATTTTGTCAAAATTTTATTTCTATAGAAAATTTTGTCAAAATGTTATTTCTATAACAAATTTTGTCAAAATTTTATGTGTATAGAAAATTTTGTCAAAATTTTATTTCTATAGAAAATTTTTTCAAAATGTTATTTCTATAGAAAATTTTTACAAAATTTTATTTCTATCGAAAATGTTGTCAAAATTTTATTTCTATAGAAAATTTCTATAAAAAATTTTGTCAAAATTTTATTTCTATAACAATTTTTTTTATTTGTATAGAAAATTTTGTCAAAATTTTATTTCTATAGAAAATTTTATCAAAATTTTATTTCTATAGAAAATTTTGTCAAAATTTTGTTTCTATAGACAATTTTGTCAAAATTTTATTACTGTAAACAATTTTGTCAAAATTTTATTTCTATAGAGAATTTTGTCAAAATTTTATTTCCATAAAGAATTTTGCCAAAATTTTATTTGTATAGAGAATTTTGTCAACATCTTATTTCTATAGAAAATTTTGACAAAAATTTTATTTCTATAGAAAATTTTGTCAAAATTTTATTTCTACAGAAAATTTTGTCAAAATTTTGTTTCTATAGAAAATTTAGTCACAATTTTATTTCTATAGAAAATTTTTCAAAATTTTATTTCTATAGAAAATTTTGTCAAAATTTTATTTCTATAGAAAATTTTGTAAAAATTTTATTTCTATGGAAAATTTTGTCAAAATTTTATTACTGTAGACAATTTTGTCAAAATTTTATTTCTATAGAGAATTTTGTCAAAATTTTATTTCCATAAAGAATTTTGCCAAAACTTTATTTATATAGAGAATTTTGTCAACATCTTATTTTTTATAGAAAATTTTGTCAAAATTTTATTTCTATAGAAAATTTTGTCAAAATTTTATTTCTATAGGAAATTTTGTAAAAATTTTATTTCTATAGAAAATTTTGTCAAAATGTTATTTCTATAGAAAATTTTGTCAAAATTTTATTTCTATAACAAATTTTGTAAAATTTTATTTCTATAACAAATTTTGTCAAAATTTTATTTGTATAGAAAATTTTGTCAAAATTTTTTTTCTATAGAAAATTTCGTCAACATTTTTTTTCTTGGCAATTTTGTCAAAATTTTAGTTCTTTAGAAAATCCTGTAAAATTTTTTTAGACAATTTTGTCAAAATTTTATTTCTATAGAAAATCTTGTCAAAATTTTTTTTCTATAGAAAATTTTGTCAAATTTTTTTTGTACAGACAAGTTTGTCAACATTTTATTACTGTAGACAATTTTGTCAAAATTTTATTTCTATAGAGAATTTTGTCAAAATTTTATTTCCATAAAGAATTTTGCCAAAATTTTATTTCTATAGAGAATTTTGTCAAAATTTTATTTCCATAGAGAATTGTGTCAAAATTTTTTTTCTGCAGACAATTTTGTCAAAATTTTATTTCTATAGAGAATTGTGTCAAAATTTTATTTCTACAGACATTTTTTTCAAAATTTTATTTCTATAGACAATTTTCTTAAAATGTTATTTCTATAGAAAATTTTGCCAAAATTTTATTTCTATGGAAAATTTGGTCAAAATTTTATTTCTATAGAGTATTTTGTCAAAATTTTATTTCCATAAAGAATTTTGCCAAAATTTTATTTCTATAGAGAATTTTGTCAAAATTTTATTTCCATAGAGAATTGTGTCAAAATTTTTTTTCTGCAGACAATTTTGTCAAAACTTTATTTCTATAAAGAATTTTGTCAAAATTTTATTTCTATAGAGAATTATGTCAAAATTTTATTTCTATAGAGAATTGTGTCAAAATTTTATTTCTACAGACATTTTTTTCAAAATTTTATTTCTATAGACAATTTTCTTAAAATGTTATTTCTATAGAAAATTTTGTCAAAGTTTTATTTCTATAGAAAATATTGTCAAAATTTTATTTCTGAAGAAAATTTTGTCAAAAGTTTATTTCTATAGAAATTTTTGTCAAAATGTTATTTGTATAAAAAATTTTGTCAAAATTTTATTTCTATAGAAAATTTGGTCAACATTTTTTTTTTCTATAGAAAATTTTGTCAAAATTTTATTTCTGTAGAAAATTTTGTCAAAATTTTATTTCTATAGAAAATTTTGCCAAAATTTTATTTCTATAAAGAATTTTGTCAAAATTTTATTTGTATAGAAAATTTTTGTAAAATTTTATTTCTATAGACAATTTTGTCAACATTTGATTTATATAGAGAATTTTGCCACAAGTTTATTTGTATAGAGAATTTTGTCAACATATTATTTTTATAGAACATTTTTTCAAAATTTTATTTCTAAAGAAGATTTTATCAAATTTTATCAATTTTTTTTTCCATAGAAATTTTTGTCAAAATTTTATTTGTATAGAAAATTCACTAACATTTTATTAAAAAAAATGACAAACCTTTATTTCCAAAAAATCCAAAATTTTATTTCTTTCTTTTATAATAATATTAAACTTTCAAGGCCAATAACTAATATTACAAATAATAAGCAAGTAGTTTATACTCCAATTATTCTCTTCAGCATATGTTTAAGACAAAAAATAAAAATGTACACAAATATGCATAGCCCTAGCTGCGCGAATGTGAAAATTTTAGAGCATCATAAAAACGAATTGTTATCAGAGAGTTAAAAAATAAGAAGTGAAGTTTTGTCTAAACATAGGAACAGTATATGCAAAATTAAAATTTTATTTCTATAAAAAATTCTGTCAACATTTTATTTATATAGAACATATTGGCAACATTTATTTTATATAGAAACATTTTTGAGAGAAATATTTTGCAAAATCTACCAAAACATAAAGGATTCTTCCAATCTACCAAACAGTAAAAAATCTACCATTTTGTCGGCATTACACTTATACTAAAATCAACATATTTATATTGTAAATAATATATATTTTATTATTTTTTTTTATAAAAAATTCCCCAGTTTAATGAAATTTTAGTTATTGCAAGTATTTCTTAAAAATTTTATGAGCTGAACGTGGGTATAAATTTCAATTTTAATGAAATCAGAAGAAGTACAATTCTTAAAAATAGTTTGCTCAAAAGTGAACCCCCAGGAAGGAACATTTGGTTAACTTTAGAAAATTTGGTTTAGAACATTTGTACAAAACTGTATTAGAACTCACACTGAAAAATATTTAACATGGACTTTTCATAGGACGAATGTCCTTCATTTTAATAGCCGTTGCCCTGAAATTGCATCACTTATTATGGTGTGATCCGAATTCCGTGCTTTGGATGTGAGTTAAAAAAAATTGTGGAATTTTTTTATAATTTGTTATGATTTTTAATACATTCTAACGCTTGCCTGAAACGTTTCACCCCAAATAGTTTCCAAAATCCGCAATATTTCTAGAATGGATTTAATAAAAAAAATTAGTAATTTGTACCACTTCGTTAATTCTTACTCTGTTTTTAACATATTTGAGTTAAACTTACCCATTAAAAATATAAGAACAGTGAGATTTACAAAATTTAATTAAATGAACTTCCTACACGGATGAAAAAGACTGTTTTTCATATGTTTGGCTATAAACATTATATGTTTGGAACACAAATTTTTAAGCACAATATTTTTGAGTGCAAGCATATAATGTTCATAAACTAGCATAACATGTTTGGGACATATATGTTAATATGTTAGAACATATTATTTTTGGGACATAAAATGTTTTTAAATATAATATGCTTGGATGCAAACATATATTAATTTAGAAATAGCCTATAAACATATATGTGTTTAGTAGCTTGGAGCGCTATTTAACAGGGAGCGATATTGAATTAAGTTGGTGGTTGTTGCTTGTTATTACAAAATTAACATTTTATTTTTCCTTGGGCAATTGATCAGCTACTTCTTTGATCCTTACAAACTGTGTGGTCCGCTGTTCGAATCCCCGTCCGGCAAAAGGTAAAATTAAAATAAAAAAACTCATACAATTGAATAATTTCTTCTACAATGTTTTTATTACAGAAAAAGGTGCTAAGAACTAAAAAATCTCGTGGAAGTGAGAAAGATGTGGGGGAATATACAATTGGGCAGAAACAAAATTTTGAGCATTCAGGTCGAAACCCTATGTTGTTAGCACCTATATTACCTGTTTATTTTCATAATTCATTATGATTGTAAATATATAAATAAATAAATAAAATTTTGAGCACAATATTGTTTGGGAGAATTTTTTTAAGCATATAATATTTTTGGGTGCAAAATGCTTCCAAACATATTATATGTTCACATAATAACATATTGTTTTTTGGAAGACAACATTATTGAATTTGGATGCAAAAATACAAAATGTTTGGAAATTGACTACCCAAACATATATTGTTTAGACCAATATGCTTTCAAACATATTATATATTGGAAGAGATTAAACATATAAATGTTTGGGCAATAGCCAAAAATGTATATGCTTGAAGCAAAATATGTTTGGGAGTATATGTTACAGAAGCGATTTTTTGTGAGCGTGTATATAGTTAAAATAAAGATCTTTGGGAGAATATTTTTGGAAGTGCCTTTAGAACAACTCCTAATTTTTTTTTGCTGGGTATTCTCAAACTAAGGTTTTGCAAACATTTAATCAGTTTAAATTCGTTTAAAAGTAATTTAAATTTAAATCAAATATTTTTTTCATTACTTTCACAATTTTTGCTTAGAATTATCATACCACAGAAAAGATTTCTGCCATTATCATGAATAACGAATTTCCACAGACAAAACAAATATGAATCAATCTTCAACAATTGCATAACAATACAATTTGCTTGATATGCATGCACCCAATGATGGTGGGATTTTTATATAAATAAACAACCACCAACGACGGTACCGATGAGCAACACCAAAAAAAAAAAAAAAATATGAATGAAATACAAATACATTTATTTTTGTGTTATTTTATCAAAATACAAATTGACAGCTAGATAGACACAGATCGAAATTGATAAAGAATTTACCGAAAGAAATATAAAAAAAAAAATAATATCCAAATTGAATAAATTGTATTTTGTTGCAAAGCCAACAAATAATACCTAATTGAATAAAGGTGTGATAATATCTGGTATCGTCTCACATATACTACGAGTATAAGCCAGATGGCAGAAATTTAAAACGAAACGAAATAATTTGTTCTGTAGAAGCAGGCAATAGAGCAAATGGATATGGGAGTTGCAAAAAATGTATACTACTTGGTACGAAAACCAGTATTTCGATAAATTGTTTTCAATCGTTTTTTTTAAGTTTTTAAATGGGGTTTTTATTTTGGTATTCAGAAGAATATAAGTTTTTCGAGATAATTGAAAGAATGTCTATTTCATAATAAATAATATGGTAAACCGTTAATTATAGAGACTCAATGTGGGTAAAAATAGGAGCCACCCTGATGTAATGATACTAACTATCCACCGTCCGTCTTGCATACAAATTGTCGTGGGTTTTATCCTAATTTCGACCGAACACCAAAAAAATGTCGGATGGTTTACCCCTCTCATCAATGCAGGTGAAATTTCTGAGTTCGTGGTCCTTCGAGGTCCTTCGAGGTCCTTCTCAATGAGTTTAGCACAGAATCGGGCTTCAAGAGAGACTTTCAACACCTATCACAAACGGTATCACTATCGACTGGATAGTCTAAGTTAACTTAAATGTCCATTATATCCACGTTTAAATTATATCCACATCCATTTTATGAAATTTGGCATTACAAAATTACAAAGTGGCTGCTATATATTCTTGAGTACCATCTTGAGATCATGAAAATGATCAAATTTTTTATATACTTCTTAAATCGAAGAACCTACTCAATTATGATCCTTGTCTGCAGGTCAAGTTTGAAGACTAGCTGTGTGAGCTCATATTTTGATAAGTTATAAGAAGCCATTTCTTTGACGATATTAGCTCAGGTATTAATATATGATTTAGTTTTTATCTGTCCATTTTGTAAAGCCTCCATATAAACCGATTTCAGATCTTATGGGTACACTGAAAAAAATATTGTCGTGAGGTCAAAGATTTCATGTCTTTAAAATACGAATATAAATTTTGCTTAGCATAGAAGACGCATTTCTCTAATATAAAGTTTTTTTCTTTGTCCAAAAGTCAATAAGCTTTTCACTGAAGTCGTATTGTCCTTATAATTAAGTGATTTCAATTAAAAATGGGTATCATAACATGAAAGAAAAAATGTTTGGGCTAAGGTCAATTTGACTTTAATAATTCAGAAAAATTCTTGAAATTTAATGAAATTGTCTTTAAATTTGTTGTCTTTTTGCATCTTGACTACAAAGCAAAAATTCGTTCAAATATAGGACATGTTTTTCAACACTTTATTTTAAAGACGTTTTTTACTTGAAACATAGCATAATTTCTACTGAAAGTCGAGTCTTAATTAGGAAAATAAAGTTGTCGTTAACTCGTTTTTAAAGGACTTTAATAGCATACGACGAAAAAAAGCTTAAAAAGCTAAAAATTAAAATTTGCTTCCTGGAAGCATGTACACAAAACCCTAATTTAAAAGAGAATTGTGTCTTAAAATTATCCTTACTTGTATTCTCCGCATCTTTGGCTCGGCATCAATACCAAAATTTTTAAAGTAAAGACAAAATCTTTGGAACCGGGCATGCTTTTTTTTCAGTGTACAGAAGCTGCACTGATCCTGGAAATTACTTGAAACTAAATGTAAAATTTCCAGATTTTATTTCTAGTAATCATTTAAATAATTGGGATAAAAATCTACAAATTTGTATACCCTGTGCCACACTGTGGAACAGGGTAAAGGGTGCTACGGTCAAAATTTGGTCAATATAAACTTGACGTACTTCTTTCAATTTTGCATTTAAAAAATCTGAACACCCCTCATTTTGAGGGTGTGTGTAGAATGTTGCTCCTATTTTGATTTTGGAATTCACTCTTCAGTTGTCAAAATGCCGTCCAAGCAAGAAGAGCAGCGTATCAAAATTTTGCTCGCGCATCGCGAAAATCCGAGCTACTCGCACGCAAAGCTGGCAAAATCGCTAAAAGTTGCCAAATCAACCGTTACAAATGTAAGTAAAGTGTTTGGGGAACGTTTGTCGACAGCCAGGAAGTCTGGATCGGGGGGACATCGAAAACCGGAAGCCGCTGAGACGACAAAGAGAGTTGCCGGTAGTTTCAAGCGAAACCCTAACCTCTCTCTCCGAGATGCCGCAAATAAGCTGGGTGTACCGTCTACAACCGTGCATCGAACCAAAAAACGAGCCGGACTATCGACTTACAAGAAGGTAGTGACTCCAAATCGCGATGATAAACAAAATACGACGGCCAAAGCGCGATCCCGGAGGCTGTACACGACGATGCTGACGAAGTTTGACTGCGTGGTAATGGACGACGAAACCTACGTCAAAGCCGACTACAAGCAGCTTCCGGGACAGGAGTTTTATACGGCAAAAGGAAGGGGAAAGGTAGCAGATATTTTCAAGCACATAAAACTGTCAAAGTTCGCAAAGAAATATCTGGTTTGGCAAGCCATCTGTACCTGTGGCTTGAAAAGCAGCATCTTCATAGCTTCCGGGACTGTCAACCAAGAAATTTACGTGAAAGAGTGTTTGAATAAACGTCTGCTGCCTTTCCTGAAGAAACACGGTTGTTCCGTACTGTTTTGACCGGATTTGGCATCTTGCCATTACGGTAAAAAGGCCATGGAGTGGTACGCCGCCAAGAACGTGCAGGTGGTTCCCAAGGACAAGAACCCTCCCAACACGCCAGAGCTCCGCCCATATGAGAAATACTGGGTTATTGTCAAGTGGAACCTAAAGAAGACCAAAAAAATTGCTAAGGACGAGCAGCAGTTCAAGGCAAACTGGCTTTCTGCGGCGAAGAAGGTGGACAAGGTGGCTGTACAAAATCTGATGGCAGGTGTCAAGCGTGAGGCCCGGCAATTCGGATTTGGAAAAGCGAAAGCCTAACTGAATATTTTTCCTGAAGTTTATACTAATTGAACTTGAAAAAGAAATTTAATTTGATTTTTTAAATAACCGATTTCACCGATTTACACGCGTTTTCCCTTGACCAAATTTTGACCGTATCACCCTTTAATTGGGGTAAAAAACTACAGATTTTTAGATTTCAAATTGAGGCGTTATTTCATAATTTTCTTGCACACGTACAAGAGATGTTAATGATTCCTCTAAAACTCGAACAAAAAATTGTTCTTATAAATCCAGAATCTGATCTAGTCTCCATAGGTAAAATCTTTACCTTAGGGAAGCGTACTGGTTGAACTGATGTGCTTGGGAAAATATCTGTCAGCAAACCCCCTTGAAATGTTCGAAGGAAATTATTATATTTGATTCATGGTGGTGGGTATTTAAGATTCGGCCCTGCCGAACTTAGTTACTTGTTTTCTTTATTTTTATTTTTGTTTTTCTAAATTATGCAAAACTTAAACAAAAAACTTCTTAAAGTCTTAAAAGAAAATAACCAGGGTAAAACCCATTTGCGACTTTATTTTCTGAAAGCTCTATGAATTTATATGTTATGAGTTTTTTTTTCTGTACAGATTTAACTTAAGCTAGTATTTATTAAATATTGTTTATTAAACAATAATATAAAATAAAAATAAAATTCATAATTTCTCTCTCACTCTCTATCTCTCCCACTCTCTCTATCTCTCTGAAGATTTTTTTCATTCTTGGCCATTTCTATTACGAAAACAAAAACCATTACAATCAATTGGAAGAAAATTTCCATAAAATTTATGGCCAACGAAGATTTAGACTCTCATACATATTTAATGAACAGGTCATAAACAAAAGCTTTTAATGGCCAATGTCATACACTAACATTGATTTTATGATAGCATCTCCTTCGTGTATAATGACAAAGTTGATATTGGGAGAGAGAGGTAAAAGACAAAGTCTGTAAATAAAATTACTTTTATTTCGATTCGACAATACCATCTACCTCCTTCTTAGCTGCAGGCTCAGACTATTGTGGGGACAATGTCCATGCATGTAGACAAAATAATTGATTTGCCATATTCGTATTTGTTATCACCACAACAGTCCATAGGATCCTATAGAACACACGCACACACACTCACATCTCAGTCTTGACAAAGTGTGAAGGTACCCCTGCCCTGTCACTATTGAAAATGTCCTTCCGTTGCCACGCAGGATCGAATGCGAATTGCGACAGGGTCAATGTTTATCACTGGCGGCTGACTTTATTAGACATTAAAAACACTATCAACACAGTGTAGATAATGGCCACAGATGCCACAATTTGATTTGCTCATATTGAAAGCAATTAAACGGTTATGCGACAATCGAGACATGTGCAAAACTCCACCCACATCATTGAAGTCCAAGTGTTAGAATGTGACGTTAGGGATGTCATGCGGGGCGAATTTAAAATTCTGTGTGTTTTTTTTAAAGAGTGATAAAGGGTGAAAATAGTAATATACCGATGATTTTGTTCTAGTTTTTTTTGGTTGCTAAAGTTTAAATTAGCAATACCTCCTCATGGCTTTAAAAATTTTAATTCATTTTGTTCACAATATAAGTTCAAAAAAAAATCACAAAACATTTGAACTGACATCTCTATTAGAAATGTCAATTCATTTGAAAATTCATTCATATGTTTGGTGTGGACACTGGTAAAGACGCATCCCATGTCTCTGCCGCTAGCATATAACAGATAATTTTAGTGGATGGCTTTGAATGCACACAAGGAAAATAATAATCAGAAGTGATCAACATTTATGAGAATATTGACCACATAATAAATGACAACAATGATATTGATTATGCTTTTGTTTGTATTTGTAATGGAATGGCGAATAGAGTATGCTATGTGTTAGCATTTGGCTGATTGCGTAGCTTTGGTATGTGTTTGTTTTTATGCACACACATACACACACCCGCACATTCATTGCCATAACACTAAATATGTATGGTATGTCGCATTAGGACAAATACTCACAAATGTACATGCAATAGCTTTAGCTAATCAAACTTCACCACATATATTGGAATTCTGGAGATAATAATGCATGAAAATATCAATGAAGAAGTTAGTTTTGCAGATGGTTTTATTGTTAGAGCTTTCTGGATTTTTTATATTGGTTTTTGGTGGAAACAATTATTTTAATATAAGGACTTGAAAGATTGCCTATCGTCAGTTATATTCACGGTATAGAGGGTAGCTGATATCTAATGCAAAGAATAAAGTGCTATTTTTATAAAACAAATAAGAAAAGTCTAAAGTCGGGCGAGACCGACTATATTATACCCTTCGCCATCTTAACACCTCCAAACACGGACGAAAAAGACCGTTTTTCATATGTCTGGTGTAAAAATGATTTGTTTGGAACTAAAATTTTTTAACGCAATATTTTTAAGAGCAAACATATAAAGGTCATAAACTAGCATAGCATGTTTGGGACATATATGCTAATATGTTAAAACATGATATAATATGCTTAGATGCAAACATATATTAATTTAGAAATAGCCTATAAACATATATGTGTTTAGGAAGAGAGACCTAGAGAGTATGCTGCAAGTATAATAACCCAGCAAACAAAGAGTCGCCAAAAAAGTAATGAAAATGTTCTATTTGGATCCGGAAGTGGTACAAAATTGACGCATAAGCGATGAATTTAACATGGGCTTGTCATAGGACGAAAGTCCTCCATTTCAACAGCCGGTGCACTGAATTTGCATCACTTCTTTAGGTGTGATCCGAATTCAATGTTTTGGATGTAAATTAAAAAAATCTGTGATATTTTGTCAAATAAATAATTTTTATAATTTTTTATAATTTTTAATGGATTCTAACGCTTGTCTGAAACGTTTGACCTAAAATATTTTCAAAAGATCACAATTTTTTCAGATTGGATTTAGCATTTTTTTCGACAAAATTTTAATAATCTGTACAATTTTATGAATTCCTAAACTCTTTTTAACCAATTTGAAACAAAAACAAGTATACACAGCACTAAGTTCGGCCGGGACGAATCTTAAATACCCACCACCATGAACCAAATATTATATTTCTATAATATAATATATATAATATATATTTCCTTTGAAATTTCAGGAGGGATTGAGGACTTGAGGACACTTCCCGAAGATAAATTTAAAGATTTCACCTATGAGGACTATATCAGATTCTGGATTAATAAGAACCATTTTTGTTTGAGTTTTGGAGGAATCATTAACATCTCTTGTAAGTGTGCAAGAAAATTGTAAAATAACGTCTTGCTTTGAAATCTTAAATCTGTAGATTTTCACCCGAGAAGTATCTGAAATCTGAAAATTTTACATTGAGCTTCAAGCAATTTTCATGATAAGTGCGCCTTCTATACCCTCAAGAAATGAAGTCGGTCTATATGGAGGCATTACCAAAAGGACCGATAAAAACTTAATCCGATACACGTTTTTGGGAGCCTAAAATAATATTTACAATTTCAGGCAAATCGCATAAAAACTACGGATTCTAGAAACCCAAGAAGTAAAATCGCGATATCGGTCTATATGAGGGCTATACCAAAACATGGACCGATACTCACCATTTGTGGCACACCTCTTTATGGTCCTCAAATACCTATAAATTTCCAATTTCAGACAAATTGTATTTAAACTACGGATTCTAAAGGGTGATTCTTTTGAGGTTAGGATTTTCATGCATTAGTATTTGACAGATCACGTGGGATTTCAGACATGGTGTCAAAGAGAAAGATGCTCAGTATGCTTTGACATTTCATCATGAATAGACTTACTAACGAGCAACGCTTGCAAATCATTGAATTTTATTACCAAAATCAGTGGCAGAAAATCCGCTTTTTTATCGACAAATTTTGTTCAGCGGTGAGGCTCATTTCTGGTTGAATGGCTACGTAAATAAGCAAAATTGCCGCATTTGGAGTGAAGAGCAACCAGAAGCCGTTCAAGAACTGCCCATGCATCCCGAAAAATGCACTGTTTGGTGTGGTTTGTACGCTGGTGGAATCATTGGACCGTATTTTTTCAAAGATGCTGTTGGACGCAACGTTACGGTGAATGGCGATCGCTATCGTTCGATGCTAACAAACTTTTTGTTGCCAAAAATGGAAGAACTGAACTTGGTTGACATGTGGTTTAAACAAGATGGCGCTACATGCTACACAGCTCGCGATTCTATGGCCATTTTGAGGGAAAACTTCGGAGAACAATTCATCTCAAGAAATGGACCGGTAAGTTGGTCACCAAGATCATGCGATTTGACGCCTTTAGACTATTTTTTGTGGGGCTACGTCAAGTCTAAAGTCTACAGAAATAAGCCAGCAACTATTCCAGCTTTCGAAGACAACATTTCCGAAGAAATTCGGGCTATTCCGGCCGAAATGCTCGAAAAAGTTGCCCAAAATTGGACTTTCCGAATGGACCACCTAAGACGCAGCCGCGGTCAACATTTAAATGAAATTATCTTCAAAAAGTAAATGTCATGGACCAATCTAACGTTTCAAATAAAGAACCGATGAGATTTTGCAAATTTTATGCGTTTTTTAAAAAAAAAAAAAAGTTATCAAGCTCTTAACAAATCACCCTTTATAAGCCGAAGACCCCAAATCGGGAGGTCGTTTTATATGGGGACCATACCAAAAAATGGACCGATACTCACAATTTTTGGCACACGTATTGGTGGTCCTACAATACCTCTAGATTTCCAATTTCAGGTAAATTGAATAAAAACTGCGGTTTCTATAAGCCCAAGAAGTAAAATCGGGAGATCGGTCTAAATGGGGGCTATACCAAAATATGGACCGATACTCACCATTTTCGGCACACCTCTTTATGGTCCTAAAATACCACTAGATTTCCAATTTCAGGCAAATAGGATAAAAACTTCGGATTCTAGAAGCCCAAGAATTAAAATCGGGAAATCGGTCTATATGGGGGCTATACCAAATATGGACCGATACTTACCATTTTCGGCACACCTCTTTATGATCCTAAAATACCACTAGATTTCCAATTTCAGACAAATTGGATAAAAACTACGGTTTCTATAAGCCCAAGACCCCAAATCGGGAGGTCCTTTTATATGGGGACCATACCAAAACATGGACCGATACTCACAATTTTTGGCATACGTATTTGTGGTCCTATAATACTTCTAGATTTCCAATTTCAGGTAAATTGAATAAAAACTGCGGTTTCTATAAGCCCAAGAAGTAAAATCGGGAGATCGGTATATATGGGGGCTATACCAAAATATTGTCCGATACTCACAATTTTTGGCACACGTATTTGTGGTCTTACAATACCTCTAGATTTCCAATTTCAGGTAAATTGAATAAAAACTGCGGTTTCTATAAGCCCAAGAAGTAAAATCGGGAGATCGGTCTATATGGGGGCTATACCAAAACATGGGCCGATACTCACCATTTTCGGCACACCCCTTTATGGTCATAAAATACCTCTACATTTCTAATTTCAGGCAAATTGGATAAAAACTACGATTTCTATAAGCCCAAGACCCCAAATCGGGAGGTCGGTTTATATGGGGACTATATCAAAACCTGGACCGATATAGCCCATCTTCGAACTTGACCTGCCTGCAGACAAAAGACGAGTTTGTGCAAAATTTCAGTGCGATTGCTTCATTATTGAAGACTGTAGCGTGATTACAACAGACAGACAGACAGACAGACAGACGGACAGACGGACATCGTTATATCGTCTTAGAATTTCTCCCTGATCAAGAATATATATACTTTATATAGTCGGAAATCGATATTTCGATGCGTTACAAACGGAATGACAAACTTATTATACCCCCGTCACCATTCTATGGTGGTGGGTATAACAAGTATATACAGCACTAAGTTCGGCCGGGCCGAATCTTAAATACCCACCACCACGAACCAAATATTAGGGTTTCCTTTGAAATTTCAGGAGGGCTTGAGGACTTGAGGACACTTCCCGAAGATAAATTTAAAGATTTCACCTTTTTGTTTGAGTTTTAGAGGAATCATTAGCATCTTTTGTAAGTGTGCAAGAAAATTATAAAGTAACGTCTTGATTTGAAATCATGTAAGGGAAAATAAATCCGTATATGAAAATTCGTTTCAGCGCCACCTATATGTGAAAAAATGAGTTATATACGAATAAAATTTTTTTTTGCGATATAATCCTCCGTAGAAATTGGCACAAATTGGCCAAACGGGAAGAGATAGAAAAGCCAAATTTTAACCAAAGATAAACTGAAACGATAGCTTTCGATTGGAATTAAAACCTTTTGCCAGAAATCTTCCGAATCGGAGTAATGTTGCATATACGCAACAGAGAGAAAAGTGACCACTGTGGCCAAACGGAAAAAGATGGGGTTCCAGATTTATATGTGAAATATAGATATTTTAGTGCTCTATCCGATGGTAAAAACGGATATTGCGAAATGTGTTTGGGAGTCTCAATATATGGCTTGGAAAAAAGTGGACGCACTGCTCCTGGAGAGAAAAGTGACCACTGTGGCCAAATGGAAAAAGATGGGGTTCCAGATTTATATGTGAAAGATAGATATTTTAATGCTCTATCCGATGGTAAAAACGGATACAGCTAAATGTGTTTGGGAGTCTCAATATATGGCTTGGAAAAAAGTGGACGCACTTCACCTCAAGAGAAAAGTGACCACTGTGGCCAAATGGAAAAAGATGGGGTTCCAGATTTATATGTGAAATATAGATATTTTAGTGCTCTATCCGATGGTAAAAACGGATATTGCGAAATGTGTTTGGGAGTCTCAATATATGGCTTGGAAAAAAGTGGACGCACTGCTCCTGGAGAGAAAAGTGACCACTGTGGCCAAATGGAAAAAGATGGGGTTCCAGATTTATATGTGAAAGATAGATATTTTAATGCTCTATCCGATGGTAAAAACGGATACAGCTAAATGTGTTTGGGAGTCTCAATATATGGCTTGGAAAAAAGTGGACGCACTTCACCTCAAGAGAAAAGTGACCACTGTGGCCAAATGGAAAAAGATGGGGTTCCAGATTTATATGTGAAATATAGATATTTTAGTGCTCTATCCGATGGTAAAAACGGATATTGCGAAATGTGTTTGGGAGTCTCAATATATGGCTTGGAAAAAAGTGGACGCACTGCTCCTGGAGAGAAAAGTGACCACTGTGGCCAAATGGAAAAAGATGGGGTTCCAGATTTATATGTGAAAGATAGATATTTTAATGCTCTATCCGATGGTAGAAACGGATACAGCTAAATGTGTTTGGGAGTCTCAATATATGGCTTGGAAAAAAGTGGACGCACTGCTCCTGGAGAGAAAAGTGACCACTGTGGCCAAATGGAAAAAGATGGGGTTCCAGATTTATATGTGAAAGATAGATATTTTAATGCTCTATCCGATGGTAAAAACGGATACAGCTAAATGTGTTTGGGAGTCTCAATATATGGCTTGGAAAAAAAGTGGACTCACTTCACCTCAAGAGAAAAGTGACCACTGTGGCCAAATGGAAAAAGATGGGGTTCCACATTTCGCAATATCCGTTTTTACCATCGGATAGAGCACTAAAATATCTATATTTCACATATAAATCTGGAACCCCATCTTTTTCCATTTGGCCACAGTGGTCACTTTTCTCTTGAGGTGAAGTGCGTCCACTTTTTTCCAAGCCATATATTGAGACTCCCAAACACATTTAGCTGTATCCGTTTTTACCATCGGATAGAGCATTAAAATATCTATCTTTCACATATAAATCTGGAACCCCATCTTTTTCCATTTGGCCACAGTGGTCACTTTTCTCTCCAGGAGCAGTGCGTCCACTTTTTTCCAAGCCATATATTGAGACTCCCAAACACATTTAGCTGTATCCGTTTCTACCATCGGATAGAGCATTAAAATATCTATCTTTCACATATAAATCTGGAACCCCATCTTTTTCCATTTGGCCACAGTGGTCACTTTTCTCTCCAGGAGCAGTGCGTCCACTTTTTTCCAAGCCATATATTGAGACTCCCAAACACATTTCGCAATATCCGTTTTTACCATCGGATAGAGCACTAAAATATCTATATTTCACATATAAATCTGAAACCCCATCTTTTTCCATTTGGCCACAGTGGTCACTTTTCTCTCCAGGAGCAGTGCGTCCACTTTTTTCCAAGCCATATATTGAGACTCCCAAACACATTTCGCAATATCCGTTTTTACCATCGGATAGAGCATTAAAATATCTATCTTTCACATATAAATCTGGAACCCCATCTTTTTCCATTTGGCCACAGTGGTCACTTTTCTCTTGAGGTGAAGTGCGTCCACTTTTTTCCAAGCCATATATTGAGACTCCCAAACACATTTCGCAATATCCGTTTTTACCATCGGATAGAGCACTAAAATATCTATATTTCACATATAAATCTGGAACCCCATCTTTTTCCATTTGGCCACAGTGGTCACTTTTCTCTTGAGGTGAAGTGCGTCCACTTTTTTCCAAGCCATATATTGAGACTCCCAAACACATTTAGCTGTATCCGTTTTTACCATCGGATAGAGCATTAAAATATCTATCTTTCACATATAAATCTGGAACCCCATCTTTTTCCATTTGGCCACAGTGGTCACTTTTCTCTCCAGGAGCAGTGCGTCCACTTTTTTCCAAGCCATATATTGAGACTCCCAAACACATTTCGCAATATCCGTTTTTACCATCGGATAGAGCACTAAAATATCTATATTTCACATATAAATCTGGAACCCCATCTTTTTCCATTTGGCCACAGTGGTCACTTTTCTCTTGAGGTGAAGTGCGTCCACTTTTTTCCAAGCCATATATTGAGACTCCCAAACACATTTAGCTATATCCGTTTTTACCATCGGATAGAGCATTAAAATATCTATCTTTCACATATAAATCTGGAACCCCATCTTTTTCCATTTGGCCACAGTGGTCACTTTTCTCTCCAGGAGCAGTGCGTCCACTTTTTTCCAAGCCATATATTGAGACTCCCAAACACATTTCGCAATATCCGTTTTTACCATCGGATAGAGCACTAAAATATCTATATTTCACATATAAATCTGGAACCCCATCTTTTTCCATTTGGCCACAGTGGTCACTTTTCTCTCTGTTTCGTATATGCAACATTACTCCGATTCGGAAGATTTCTGGCAAAAGGTTTTAATTCCAATCGAAAGCTATCGTTTTAGTTTGTCTTTGGTTAAAATTTGGCTTTTCTATCTCTTCCCGTTTGGCCAATTTGTGCCAATTTCTACGGAGGATTATATCGCAAAAAAAAAAAATTTATTCGTATATAACTCATTTTTTCACATATAGGTGGCGCTGAAACGAATTTTCATATACGGATTTATTTTCCCTTACATTTTGAAATCTTAAATCTGTAGAAGTAAAATCTGGAAATTGTACATTGAGTTTCAAGCAATTTTCATGATCAGTGAGCCTTCTACACCCTCAAGAAGAGAAGTTGGTCTATATGGAGGCATTACCAAATGGACCGATAAAAACTTAATCCGATACACGTTTTTGTGAGCCTAAAATACCAGAATATTAACAATTTCAGGCAAATCAGATAAAAACTACGGTTTCTAGAAACCCAAGGAGTTAAATCGGGAGATCGTTCTTATGGGGGCTATATTAAAATATGGACCGATACTCACCGTTTTTGGCACACCCCTTTATGACCCGAAAATACCTCTAGATTTCCAATTTCAGGCAAATAGGATAAAAAGTTCGGATTCTAGAAGCCCAAGAAATAAAATCGGGAAATAGGTCTATATGGGGGCTATACCAAAATATGGACCGATACTCACCATTTTCGGCACAACTCTTTATGGTCCTACAATAAAAACTACGGTTTCTATAAGCCCAAGACCCCAAGTCGGGAGGTCGTTTTACATGGGGACCATACCAAAACATGGACCGATACTCACAATTTTTGGCACACGTATTTGTGGTCCTACAATACCTCTAGATTTCCAATTTCAGGTAAATTGAATAAAAACTGCGGTTTCTATAAGCCCAAGAAATAAAATCGGGAGATCGGTCTATATGGGGGCTATACAAAAACATGGACCGATACTCACCGTTTCCGGCACACCTCTTTATGACCCGAAAATACTTCTAGATTTCCAATTTCTGGCAAATATAATAAAAACTTCGGATTCTAGAAGCCCAAGAAGTAAAATCGGGAAATCGGTCTATATGGGGGTTATACCAAAATATGGACCGATACTCACCATTTTCGGCACACCTCTTTATGGTCCTAAAATACCTCTAGATTTCCAATTTCAGACAAATTGGATTAAAACTACGGTTTCTATAAGCCCAAGACCCCAAATCGGGAGGTCGTTTTATATGGGGATCATACCAAAACATGGACCGATACTGACAATTTTCGGCACACGTATTTGTGGTCCTACAATACCTTTAGATTTCCAATTTCAGGTAAATTGAATAAAAACTGCGGTTTCTATAAGCCCAAGAAGTTAAATCGGGAGATCAGTCTATATGGAGGCTATACCAAAACATGGAACGGTACTCACCATTTTTGGCACACCTCTATATGGTCATAAAATACCTCTAGATTTCAGATTTCAGGCAAATTGGATAAAAACCACGATTTCTATAAGCCCAAGACCCCAAAACGGGAGGTCGGTTTATATGGGGACTATATCAAAACCTGGACCGATATAGCCCATCTTCGAACTTGACCTGCCTGCAGACAAAAGACGAGTTTGTGCAAAATTTCAGCACTACTGTTTCATTATTGAAGATTGTAGCGTGATTACAACAGACAGACGGACATCGTTATATCGTTTTAGAATTTCTCCCTGATCAATAATATATATACTTTATATAGTCGGAAATCGATATTTCGATGTATTACAAACGGAATGACAAACTTATTATACCCCCGTCACCATTCTATGGTGGTGGGTATAAAAATTAAAATTACCCATTCAAAATATGAACAAGTATATACGGCCGTAAGTTCGGCCAGACCGAAGCTTATGTACCCTCCATCATGGATTGCGTAGAAACTTCATCTAAACACTTCCATCCACAATAGAATTACTTAAGTTGCGGTAACGCTTGCCGATGGCAAGGTATCTTAAAACCTCCTAACACCATCTTCTAAATTGTATGTAAGTCCATACGTGGTATATATTAAATCAAAAAAGATCGATCCAATACGTATATAATTCAGTTTGACAAAGTAGACATACAATTTTGACCAAATTTTCTACAGAAATAAAATTTTAACAAAATTTTCTATAGAAATAAAATTTTACACAAAACTTTCTATAGAAAGAAAATTTTGACAAAAATGTCTACAGAAATAAAATTTTAACAAAATTTTCTATAGAAATAAACTTTTGACAAAATTTTCTATAGAAATAAAATCTTGGTAGATTATTTTTGGCTCGAGTGGCCACCATGATTATGAACCGAAAAAATTTGAACAAAATTTTCTATAGAAATAAAATTTTGACAATGATGAAAATTTTATTATGAACCGAATAAAATTTTAACAAAATTTTCTCTAGAAATAAAATTTTGACAAAATTTTCTATAGAAATAAAATTTTGACAAAATTTTCTATAGAAATAAAATTTTGGCTCTAGTGGCAACCATGATTATGAACCGATATGGACCAAGTTTTGTGTGATTGGACCAATTTTGGTATGGTTGTTAGCGACCATATACTAACACCACGTTCCTAATTTGAACCGGATCGGATGAATTTTGCTCCTCCAAGAGGCTCCGGAGGCCAAATCTGGAGAACGTTTTATATGGGGGCTATATATAATTATGGACCGATATGGACCAATTTTTGCACGGTTGCTAGAGACCATATACCAATACCTTGTACCAAATTTCAGCCGGATCGGATGCAATTTGCTTCTCTTTGAGGCTTCGCAAGCCAAATCTGGAGATCGGTTTATATGGGGGCTATATATAATTATGGACCGATATGGAACAATTTTTGCATGGTTGTTAGAGACCATATACCAACACCATGTACCAAATTTCAGCCGGAGCGGATGAAATATGCTTCTGTTAGAGGCTCCACAAGCCAAATCTGAGGGTTCCTATATATGGGGGCTATACGTAAAAGTGGACCGATATGGCCCATTTTCAATACCATCCGACCTACATCGATAACAACTACTTGTGCCAAGTTTCAAGTCGATAGCTTGTTTCGTCCGGAAGTTAGCGTGATTTCAACAGACGGACGGACGGACGGACATGCTTAGATCGACTCAGAATTTCACCACGACCCAGAATATATATACTTTATGGGATCTTAGAGCAATATTTCGATGTGTTACAAACGGAATGACAAAGTTAATATAATAATATAAAGTTAATCCTATGATGGAGGGTATAAAAAGTGAATGAAAAGAACTTCCTGTGTAGTTAAAATAAAGAACATTATTGGGAGTACATCTTCTAGAAGTGCTTTTAAAGTTCTTCCAAATTTTTTGCTGGGAATGGAAGTAACCAATTGGCGCCTTATAAATATATACACACAAAGAACATATCATTAAAATTGTTTACTACCAGTATATGTCCTAAGGTGAAACATAATATGTTTGAACAATACAAAAAATATTTTGTTTGGACCAATCGTGAAAATATATTTACTTGAAGCAAAATGTGTTTGGGGTATATGTTACAGAAGCGATTTTTTGTGAGGGTAGGTACCCTATATAATCGGTTATTCTCAACTTAAGTCCCAGTTCAATTTCAATGATTGCATTATAAAGCAACAAAGTAACCAAGAAATATTTTCTCAACCATTACTTGTCCATTAGGACGAGTGCATGGTTTTATCGCCACCCTAGTATTACTGCAATAGATTTCTATGGTATTCCCTTTCGACCACATAACTGAACTATTGCCAATAAATTCCCAGTTAAGATGTATCCTCCTATGCCCATTATAAGTGGTTGTTATAAATATATTTGTGCATAAGTAGCAGAAGCTGCAATCCAGACTAAGGAATGAAACGAAACGATTATATCCATGCTCCAAGTACGAGAATATCGACGATAATAATTACCAGGCCATTACCGAAGAACGGAAAGAAGGCAATACGAAAAAAAGTCCTATAATCTATCTGAGTTCAGGAACATAAAATTGTCGTAGGTCTTAAGAGTTACTGCTTTGGTAGTTTACCGGGTTTAAGTGGTAAAATGTGGGTTGTTGGTTGCTGTAGCAATATTCCTAGGTGAAGTAATGGTAATGGCAACATTCTGGCCCAAGCATTCCAAATGGCATTCAACAAGGATATTCTACTAGGTATGAGAGAGTATACTGTGTAACCTACCCATCAGAGTATGCTTCCAGTTTCATGTGTTGACTCTGATATGTTGTTCGCCCCTTTATATAGGCTATGATTTTTGTGGCAGGCTTACATCCTTGGCATTCTTGCATTAATTAAACATCCAATTGGCATTTATTGATTTCAGTAAAATGCATTTCTCATGTTGCATGTCCATGGGGAGATATGTAGCATGCAGCATTTGCTATACAGATATGAGAGGAGTGTACCGCCCTCACCCTTTTTTAAATGTATGGTAGTTAAGAATGTATTTAATTGCTAAAGCATTTTACCAAGGATTTACAGGATCACATCAGGGACAAATTTTGTATTGTCCAAAGAAAATATGAATTGTGATTTACATCTGTGATGGATTAAATGATTAATTCATTGCTAAGTGCTATATCTACAGAAAATTTTCAATTTAAGTTAAAAGGTCGAATACTATTAACTTTCAATGTCTTTGTGTTCAAGTTAATGTGTTCAAATTAATTTACTCAAAAGAATATGCGGAATGTAATTTTGAATAAATGTACAAAAAAATATACATACATATATAGACGACGAGGTTAGGTTAGGTTAGGAGGCAGCCCGATGTATCAGGCTCACTTAGACTATTCAGTCCATTGTGATACCACATTGGTGAACTTCTCTCTTATCACTGAGTGCTGCCCGATTCCATGTTAAGCTCAATGACAAGGGACCTCCTTTTTATAGCCGAGTCCGAACGGCGTTTCACATTACAGTGAAACCACTTAGAGAAGCTTTGAAACCCTCAGAAATGTCACCAGCATTACTGAGGTGGGATAATCCACCGCTGAAAAACTTTTTGGTGTTCGGTCGAAGCAGGAATCGAACCCACGACCTTGTGTATGCAAGGCGGGCATGCTAACCATTGCACCACGGTGGCTCCCTACGAGGTTAGGATAGCCCAGCAAAAAAAAAGCGTCTCCAAAAAAGTAATGAAAATGCTCTTTTTGGATCCGGAAGAGGTGCAAAATTGACGCAGAAGCAATGAATTTAACATGGACGGAAGTCCTTCATTGCATCAGCTAAATTTGCATCACTTTTTTGAGTGTGATCCGAATTCAATGTTTTGGATGTAAATTAAAAAATTCTGTGATATTTTGTCAAATAAATAATTTTTATAATTTTTTATAATTTTTAATGGATTCTAACGCTTGTCTGAAACGTTTGACCTCAAATATTTTCAAAAGTTCACAATTTCTTCAGATTGGATTCAGCATTTTTTCGACAAAATTTAAATAATTTGTACCATTCTATGAATTCTTAAACTGTTTTGAACCAGTTTGAAACAAAAAAAGTTAAAATTACCCATTAAAGATATGAAAAAAAACATGTTATAGAAAATTTAATGAAAAGAACTTCCTCTGTAGTTAAAATAAAGAACATCATTTGGAGTACATCTTCTGGAAGTGTTTTTAAAGTTGTGCCTTTGGAATAACTTCCATTTTTTTTTTGCTGGGAGTTGGCAGCCCGATGTATTAGACTATTTCGTCCATTGTGATACCACAGTGGTGAACCTCTCTCTTATCACTGAGATCTGCCCGATTCCATCTTAAGCTCAATGACAAGGGACCTCCTTTTTATAGCCGAGTCCGAACGGCGTTCCACATTGCAGTGAAACCACTTAGAGAAATGTCACCAGCATTACTGAGGTGGGATAATCCACCGCTGAAAAACTTTTTGGTGTTTGGTCGAAGCAGGAATCGAACCCACGACCTTGTGTATGTAAGGCGGGCGTGCTAACCGTTGCACCACGGCGAGGAAACTTCTATCATTTCAACCTTATCCATTGAATTAAGGGCTATAACAATATCATTGGCAGACAGACAGATGGAAATTGCCAAATTGAATGTTACTTATGGCTATTTTCATATAGGTACGTTAGGCTTAAGCTTTTAGATGTCAAAAAGAAAAGGGAATATGTTTTTGTTCCGCTTTTATTATACCCTCCACCATAGGATGGGGGGTATATTAACTTTGTCATTCCGTTTGTAACACATCGAAATATTGCTCCATAAAGTATATATTCTGGCTCGTCGTGAAATTCTGAGTCGATCTGAGCATGTTCGTCCGTCCGTCCGTCTGTTGAAATCACGCTAACTTCCGAACGAAACAAGCTATCGACTTGAAACATGGCGCAAGTAGTTGTTATTGATGTAGGTCAGATGGTATTGAAAATGGGCCATATCGGTCCACTTTTACGTATAGCCCCCATATAAAGGGACCCTCAGATTTGGCTTGCGGACGGTCTAAGAGAAGCACATTTCATCCGATCCGGCTGAAATTTGGTACATGGTGTTGGTATATGGTCTTTAACAACCATGCAAAAATTGGTCCACATCGGTCCATAATTATATATAGCCCCCATATAAACCGATCACCACATTCGGCTTGCGAAGGCTCAAAGAGAAGCAAATTTCATACGATCCGGCTGAAATTTGATACATGGTGTTGGTATATGGTCTTTAACAACCATGCTAAAATTGGTCCACATCGGTCCATAATTATGTATAGTCCCCATATAAACCGATCACCAGATTTGGCTTGCGAAGGCTCAAAGAGAAGCAAATTTCATCCGATCCAGCTGAAATTTGGTACACGGTGTTGGTATATGGTCTCCAAAAATCATGCTAAAATTGGTCCACATCGGTCCACATCGGTCCACAACTATATATAGCCCCCATATAAACCGATCCCCAGATTTGGCTTGCGGAGCCTCAAAGAGAAGCAAATTTCATCCGATTCGCCTGAAATCTTGTAGATGATGTTGGTATATGGTCTCTAACAACCATGCAAAAATTGGTCCACATCGCTTCATAAATATATATAGCCCCCATATAAACCGATCCCCAGATTTGGCTTGTGGAGTCTCTAAGAGAAGCAAATTTCATCCAATCCGGTTGAAATTTGGAGCATGGTGTTAGTATATGATCTTTAGCAACCGTGCCAGAATTGGTCCATATCGGTTCATAATTATATATAGCCCCCATATAAAACGTTCTCCAGATTTGACCTCCGGAGCCTCTTGGAGGAGCAAAATTCATCCGATCCGGTTCAAATTTGGAACGTGGTATTAGTATATGGCCGCTAACAACCATACCAAAATTGGTCTATATCGGTCTCCAATCACACAAAAATTGGTCCATATCGGTTCATAATCATGGTTGCCACTCGAGCCAATCTACAAAAATTTAATTTCTATAGAAAATTTTGTCAAAACTTTATTTCTATAGAAAATTTTGTGAAAATTTTATTTCTATAGAACATTTTGTGAAATTTTTTTTTCTATAGAAAATTTTGTCAAACTGAATTATATACGTATTCATTCATACGATCTTTTTTGATTTGACATATACCACGTATGGACTTACACAGTCTTACACAAGTTTACATACGGTTTAAGAAATTGTATTTTCTTTAATTATTAAAATATAATAAAATATGCATATATATGCTTTAGATTTTGTAAATTAATTTGAAAAACAAAGTATTTGTCCATTTTCAAGAAGATGTTTTTAGTCTGCATTATAAACAACAACAAGAAACATGTTTAGTTATAAGGTAAAAACCTCAAGGGTATATAAACTTATGTGAGACTGTGTATATACAATTTTGTAGACAGTGTTAGGAGGTTTTAAGAATCCTTGTTGTTACCGCAACTTAAGTAATTCTATTGTGGATGGCAGTGTTTAGAAGAAGTTTCTACGCAATCCATGGTGGAGGTTACATAAGCTTCGGCTTGGCCGAACTTACGGCCATATATACTTGTAGAAACTGAATAATTTTTAGTTTCCAGCTGTCTGTCAACATTTGGATTACTTATATACCCAGCAAAAAACTTTCCAAGAGTCAATTAATTGTCGTGGCACTTGCCACTCTGCTTATTCGATCGATTCTTCCAGAACTAATTCTTTACGATATAATTTTGTCCGTCTGTCTGTCGTGATTACAACACGATACAGTCTTCAATAGTGAAGTAATGAAGCATAAAATTCGTACAGGAAGGCCAAGTCTGAAGATGGGCTATAGCGGACCATGTTTCCATAATGTCCCAATATAAACCGATGCACCTTAATGTGCAAAATATCATTTTTGGCTGTAGAATTCGGCAAGTATGTATATGTTTGGCGAGAACAAAACCATTTTTGAGATACAAATGTTCCATATTCCCCGTGCAGAAATAACATTTTGCTCTTAATACATGTTTGAGGAGATCATTTTCCTTCTCTGTGAGTATATAAAGCTCCGATATAAACCGATCTTCATTTTTTTTCCTCCGGAGCCTATTGTTGGGGCAAATTTCACCCAATCCTGTTGAAATTAGATACGTGATGTTAGTTTATACCGTCTAACAACCGTGCGAAAATTTGTCCATATCGGTCCATAATTGTGCGAAAGACTGCCATCCCCCATCGAATTACTTGGGTTGTGGTATCTTAAAACTTCTTAACATCGTTTTCTAAATTGTGAGTTAGTCCATACGACATGGACTTTTGCACGGTAAGTAGAGAGCCAGAATTGAAATATGGGGGTCGCTTATATGGGGGCTATATACAATTATGAACTTGATATGGACCAATTTTTTGTGATTAGGGATCGCTTTATCTGAGGGCTATATATAATTATATACCGATATGGACCTAGTTAGGCATGGTTGTTAACGGCCATATACTAGCACAATGTACAATTTCAATTGACTCGGATGAAATTTGCTCCTCCAAGATGCTCCAAAACCAAATCTCGGGATAGGTTTATATGGGGGCTCTGTATGATTATGGACTGATATGGACCACTTTTGGCGTGGCTGTTAAATATCATATACTACCACCACGTACCAAATTTCAACCAGATCGGATGAATTTTTCTTCTCCAAAAGGCACCAGAGGTCAAATCTGGGGATCGGTTTATATGGGGGCTATATATAATTATGGAGTGATATGAACCAATTCCTGCATGGTTGTTGGATACCATATGCTAACATCACGTACCAAATTTCAACCGGATATGGGGGCCATACGTAAAAGTGGACCGATATGGCCCATTTGCAATACCATCCAACCTACATCAGTAACAACTACGTGTGCCACGTTTCAAGTCGATAGCTTGTTTTTTTCGGAAGTTAGCGTGATTTCAACAGACGGACGGACATGCTCAGATCGACTCAGAATTTCACCACGACCCAGAATATATATACTTTATGGGGTCTTAGAGCAATATTTCCATGTGTTACAAACGGAATGAAAAAGTTAATATACCCCATCCTATGGTGGAGGCTATACAAATTTTCATCTGATCCGGTTGAATTTGGAGCTGTATTACCGTGCAAAAATTGGTTCATATCGGTTGATAATTGTTTATAGCCTGCTCTATATAAAACGATCAAGACCAAATGAGGCTTATATGGTTATTTATTCTGCCTTTGTTATCTAACATAGACTCTATATGGACTAACTTACAATTTAGAAGTCAATTCAGAATCTTTAAGATACTTTGCCATCGGCAACTGTTACCACAACCCAATTAATTCGATTGTGGATGACGGTCTTTAGTAGAACTTTGTACGCAATCCATTGTGGAGGGTACTTAAGATTCAGCGTGGTCGAATTTACTGTCGTATTTACATGTTTCCTCTCGGTTTGCCATTTAGATTATGGATATTTGTCCATTTTCTTCACATATCTGCTATGTTCTTCGTATTTGTTTGTCTACGAATTGGTGTAGGGAATATTCAAATGAATACCATCTTCCTCCCCCTTCTTCTTTTTCAAAGAAATAGTTGTCGTCATAATCTTTTGAGCATATTCCTCTACTTCATATTATTTATCATCATTTCGTAGACACAGCCATGAATGACGATTATGTTTTCATTTTTCTTTTTGTTGTGGTTGTTGTTGTTTTCTTAAGGCACGTGGATAGCGACTATCTGGGTATTTGGATGGTTTTGGAGTTTGAGAATCTACATCCTGTCTATACAATCCGGAATGAGAATGAGTGGTAGTATCATATTACGTTCCTTCAGTGTCATCATCATCGTTCATTTCACCGCTTCTTCGTATTCACCATGACGAGGGTGTATTAAAAAGATTAAGCAAATTACATGACACCGGGCAATGAGTCTCAAAGAAAATGGCTACAACCACAACAAGGGGGAAGAGCCTAAAGCAAACGATGAAAAAAAAAAATAAATAAATATGAAAACCAACTATGGGGGCATACGAGCCTAGAAGATACAACATCTGCATATCAGTAATGGGAAAAATCACAGCAGGGGTGTAACCTGAACTTAGGTAGATTTGTTTGTTTTTCTACTTTATAGAATTAGCAGCATAAGATCGCTGTGAATTCGGTTTTATCTGGCTTATTAGCTATTTTCTTAAAAAATATGACCATTGATATACTCTATGTTATTTCTTAAAGTTCACTTTAATTATTGTGACTTTTTCTCGTATGTATGATAACTTTAACTATTACAACAGTCAACATATTTTGGAAAACTATTATTTTTGTGTAAATTATTTCCACAGATTTTTAATAATATAATTTTTTTGTATTTTCAGGTAAGACAAATATCAAATTTTTGGATAAATATACTTGATTATGATAAACTGTATAAACTGTGGGAAGGACTCTGGGAGGATTCTGGAGAAGGTATGCTATTTAATGAGTGAACTTTTATCCAATCAGATGATACAAATACAATATTTGATAACAATTGCCAAGAAGTGGCAAAGATCACTATACACGACCTACACAAAAAATGTTGTAGTGAGGCCAAAAAATTTTAGTTCTTCCCAGCAAAAACTGGGTAAGCACTAGTGATTCGTCCATTAATACCGGTAATCAAAAACTAACTACTCGTAGTATTACAAGTAATAACTTAACTGTGTAGACCAAAAGTGATTCCTTTTATTAATACCAGTAATAAGAATCATATCTAGAAGTCCGGGTTCGAATCCTGCTGAGACTCTATTTTTAAATTTATTTATTTTTTTTTATTCGTTTTAGATATTAATTAATTAAATTTTTGTTGAAAATTTGCTTTTTTCGTGACATTACTTTTAAACAGAATAACCGCTACAGCGATGTGGGTACCATTAATAGTAGTGAAAATTACATTTCAGAAAAATTGCAACATATTAATTTAAAGGGTGGTTAAAATTTCAAGGGCCGATGTTGATTTTGAATAAAACACAAACTATTTAGGAAATTATTGTAATTTTTTTATTATGATATATTGGTATTACTCAATTATGTATGGAACAAAATATCGGCCACATGGGCGTCGCGACCTCGGTGGCACACCTTCATCCGATGGTCCAAATTTTCGATGACGCTGAGGCATAATGGAGGATCTATGCCGTTAATGTGCCGAATTATCTCATCTTTTAGCTCTTGAATTGTTGCTGGCTTATCGACGTACACCTTTTCTTTCAAATAACCCCAAAGAAAAAAGTCCAACGGCCATTATGTGAGATAACACGGCCATTGAATTTGTTGCGCAAAAGAACCATTGTTCCGTTAGCTGTGTGGCAAGTGGCACCGCCCTGCAGAAACCACATATCGTCCACATCCATATCTTCCAATTTGGGCCATAAAAAGTTCGTTGTCATCTCACGATAGCGAACACCATTCACAGTAACTGTCTGACCGGCCTCATTTTGGATAAAATACGGCCCGATGATGCCACCAGCCCATAAACGGCACCAAACAGTCACTCTTTGTGGGTGCATTGGTTTTTCGACAATCACTCTTGGATTCTCATTCGCCCAAATGCGGCAATTCTGTTTATTGACGAGTCCACTGAGGTGAAAATGTGCCTCATCACTGAAGATGATTTTCTTCGAAAATTGATCATCCACTGTTGCCATTTCTTAGAACCATTTAACACGTTGTTGGATCGTGTATCTCTCCATGGTTCAAATTGAGTAAGTCTGAAATAGAGAAATGTCAAATAAAGTTCGGAAAAAAACTTGGCGTTTAGGTGTGGTTCATATTCAACATCGGCCCATACAATTTAATCACCCTTTATAATGTCAATATATATCCTTGTTTTCTTAAGTTGGATAGTACATCATTTATTTTGCAAAATTACATCATTGAATAAATCCATGCCGTGAAGTAGAGTATAGTGTGTTGGATTACAAAAAAACAGGTCTGAGTTCGATTCCTCCTGGCGTCATAGATACAAAGTACAAATTGTACCATAAATATAAACAAATGGAGAGAGAAAGGGGTAGTAAAAGACCGAGAATACGAAACTAATTTATAAGAGAGAATTAAATCTATAAATAGATATGAGAGCAGCACCTCACTCGCTCTTTTTGATTCTATTTATGGTAAACCTATTATTTTTGGAGAGCTGGTATACTAGCGACGAAGTACATATTTTTCGACTGCTGATATGCTTGCACCGAAGTACTTTCCTCCAATGTCATGCCCATGTTAAACTATTACTGCTTGTTATAAGTACGAAGAACTTGTTACCTATGAAATCTTTGGTCTTAGGAAAATATTTTATTCAGTTTACGTAGCACAACACCATCTGATTAAGACCTGCGCGATTTTTTCCAAACTTCAGTTGCTGAGCACATATAGGAATCGAATCCAACCTAGCCTAGGTATGGAAATGGAAGTTCTACCATATCAGACCACATCTAGGTATGGAGCCCATACGAGCAAACCCTCATATTTGATTTCCGGATCTTTTTAGAAGAGAACATTTCATGTGATTCTGTTGATATTTGGTAAGTGATGTTAGCAAAGGATGATTTTCTAAGAGCTGTAGAAAAAATTAAAAAAAAAAACAAGTAAGGGAAGTCTAAAGTCGGGCGGGGCCGACTATATTATATCCTACACAACTTTGTAGATCCACATTTTCGATACCATATCCGTCAAATGTATTGGGTGCTATAAATAAAGGTTTTCCCTATACATACATTTAAATCTGATTCGGTCTGGACAAAATTTGTTAGACTTCTAAAAAACTGTAGAATTAAAATTTCAGTCGGCTAATCCCCTGGGCTGGAACACATAGTTAGTAAAAAACAAGTATATACGGCCGTAAGTTCGGCCAGGCCGAATCTTATGTACCCTCCACCATGGATTGCGTAGGAACTTCTACTAAAGGCTGTCATCCACAATCGAATTACTTGGGTTGCGATAACACTTGCCGATGGCAAGGTATCGTAAAACTTTTTAACACTGTCTTCTAAATTGTAAGTTAGTCCATAAGGGGTATATATTAAACAAAAAAAAGGCCGATTAAGTACGTATATAATTCAGTTTGACAAAATTTTCTATAGCAATAAAATTTTGACAAAATTTTCTATAGAAATAAAAACTTGACAAAATTTTCTATAGAAATAAAATGTTGACAAAATTTTCTATGGAAGTAAAATGTTGACAAAATGTTCTATAGAAATAAAATGTTGACAAAATTGTCTATAGAAATAAAATGTTGACAAAATTTTCTACAGCAATAAATTTTTTACAAAATTTTCTATAGAAATAAAATTTTGACAAAATTTTCTATAGAAATAAAATGTTGACAAAATGTTCTATAGAAATAAAATGTTGACAAAATTGTCTATAGAAATAAAATGTTGACAAAATTTTCTACAGAAATACATTTTTTACAAAATTTTCTATAGAAATAAAATTTTGACAAAATTTTCTATGGTAATAAAATGTTGACAAACATTGCTATAGAAATAAACTTTTTACAAAACTTTCTATAGAAATGAAATTTTGACAAAACTTTCTATAGTAATAAAATTTGATAATTTTTACATGGCTGTTAGAGGCCATACACTAACGAAATGTAACAAATTTCAACCGCATCGGATGACTTTTGCTCCTCCAAGAGGCTCCGGAGGTCAAATCTGGGGATCGGTTTATATGGGAGCTATATATAATTATGGACCGATATGGACCAATTTTTGCATGGTTGTTAGAGACCATATACTAACACCGCGTACTAAATTTCAATTGGATCGGATGAATTTTGCTCATCCAAGAGGCTCCAGAGTTCAAATCTGGGGATCGGTTTATATGGGAGCTATATATAATTATGGACCGATATGGACCAATTTTTGCATGCTTGTTAGAGACCGTATACTAACATCAGGTACCCAATTTCAAACGGATCGGATGAATTTTGCCCCTCCAAGAGGCTCCGGAGGTCAAATCTGGGGATCGGTTTATATGGGAGCTATATATAATTATGGACCGATATGGACCAGTTTTTGCATGGTTGTTAGAGACCATATACTAACACCACGTACCAAATTTCAATCGGGTAGGATGAAGTTTGCTCCTCCAAGAGGCTCCGAAGGTCAAATCTGGGGATCGGTTTATATGGGAGCTATATATATTGATGGACCGATATGGACCAATTTTTGCATGGTTGTTAGAGACCGCATACTAACATCAGGTACCAAATTTCAACCGGATCGGATGAATTTTGCCCCTCCAAGAGGCTCCGGAGGTCAAATCTGGGAATCGGTTTATATGGGGGCTATATATAATTATGGACCGATATGGACCAATTTTTGCATGGTTGTTAGAGACCGTATACTTAGACCACGTACCAAATTTCAACCGGATCGGATGAATTTTGCTGCTCCGGAAGGCTCCGCAAGCCAAATTTGGGGATCGGTTTATATGGGGGCTATACGTAAACGTGGGCCGATATGGCCCATTTTCAATACCATCCGACCTACATCAATAACAACTACTTGTGCCAAGTTTCAAGTCGATAGCTAGTTTCGTTCGGAAGTTAGCGTGATTTCCACAGACGGACGGACAGCCGGACAGACGGACAGACGGACAGACGGACGGACATGCTTCGATCGACTCAGAATTTCACCACGACCCAGAATATATATACTTTATGGGGTCTTAGAGCAATATTTCGATGTGTTACAAACGGAATGACAAAGTTAATATACCCCCATCCTATGGTGGAGGGTATAAAAATATGGGAAAATTTAAATAAAGTGTCTATATAAGAATTATAGGAAAATTGAAGTTATTCCTACATCTGACCTCTGTGGTCATATGAGTGCATATCGGCCGAAAGATATATATGGGAGCTATTTCTAAATATGAACCGATTTCAACCAAATTCGGCAAACTTTACGACACTATCAATTGCACTCCTTGTGCGAAATTTAAAGTATATCAGACTGAAATTCTGGCTTCAAAAACAGGGTTCTATATTGACCCAAAATACATACTTGTGGCAAATTTGATTGGACTAAAACTGCGACCTATACTTTGATTACAAAAATGTGTTCACAGACAGACGGACATGGCTAGGTCGACTCAGGAGTGGGCCCTTAGCAATATTGCCAAAGACATCATAGGTCTATCTCGTCTCCTTCTGGGTGTTGCAAACATATGCACTAATTTATAATTCCCTGTTCCACAGTGTGGGCCAGTGTATAAAAACTTAAAAATTGAAATCACTATCGCGGTCCACATAATTTAATGTTTGAAGATTATTTCGTGCAAATGTTAACAGTGACTGTAGCTCAAATGATTCATTCGCAGAATCCAATATTGGCATACTCTTTCCAACATTTCATCCGGTATCTCACGAATAAATGCGTCAATGTTGTCTTCCAATGCATTAATTGAAAGGGGAGTTGTCTGTATGGACATGAGCTTTAACATAGCCCCGCAAAAGATAGTCTGAAGACTTTGAATCGCACGATCTAGACGGCCAATTGACCGGTCTGGAATGTGAAATAATGTGGCATTCGGCACCGTCTTGTTAAATCTACTTGTGATGCAAGTCAAGCTTTTGGAATTTACGATTTTTTTTTCAGTTACGTTACGATTCCCATCATCTTTGATGAAGTACGATCCAATGATGCCATAAGGGCATAAACCGCACCAAACAGGACTTTTTCTGAATGCATTGGTGATCTTGACTCGAGAATCGACAATTGTGCTTATTTAAGTACCCATTGAACCAAACTGAGCTTCTTCGCTGAAAACTAATTTTCGATAAGTAAAGTAGATCTTGGGCTTTCCAAGATCCTATTCTGCATTGTGGTAGTTCATTCGGTTTCAAGTCATGCATCAGCTGTATTTCGAAAAATTTTCACGTTATTAAGTACAGAAGCCCAATTACAGCGAACGGTGACGAATCTGGTGAGAATTTGGTGAGAAATTTAGTTACAATATCCCGAATAGTCGTGGGTTGAGTAAACCGACTATAAATTAGAAGAAAAGCGCATTGAACTTTCTTAACAGATAATAAAATTCAATACTTTGCTAGCGTCGTTCGTTTGTAAGACGATTCATGGTTAATAGGTTGTAGGCCAAACTGAAGATGTTTAACAGCGCAACAGAAAACGAAACGTGTGTCAGCTGTTTAAAGCGGTATAACCATAAGATAACAGCTAAAAAATCACCCTTTATATATCGTCTAACAACCATGCCAAAATTGGTCCACATCGGTCCATGATTGTATGAGAAAAAATTTCATTCGATGTGGTTGAAATTTGCCTCCCGAATTAATATGCGAAAAGAGTCCTCTTTATAGATCGATCAAGAACCAAGGAGGCTTATAGGGGAGCCACCGGGGTGCAATGGTTAGCATGCCCGACTTGTATACACAAGGTCGTGGGCTCGATTCCTGCTACGACCGAACACCAAAAAGTTTTTCAGCGGTGGATTATCCCACCGCAGTAATGCTGGTGACATTTCTGAGGGTTTCAAAGCTTCTCTATGTGGTTTCACTGCAATGTGGAACGCCGTTCGGACTCGGCTATTAAAAGGAGGTCCCTTGTCTAAGTGAGCTTGATACATCGGGCTGCCATCTAACCTAACCTAAGGAGGCTTATATACTATTTAATCTGCCTTTTTGTTATTTAGCAATTCACAAGATAGTGTTAAGACTATAGTTTGACATCTTGAAATGTTACCACAACCCAAGGAATTCGACTTTGGGTGATATTCTTTAGTAGAACTTTGTACGCAATCCAGTATTGCTGAAGGTATACTACAATCGTCACAGGCTGAATTTAAACTTTCCTTACTGTTTTCCCCATTGACACTGAGAAGCTCATATGGCACATATCATTACTCTTCTAAAGACAAAACATTGTGAATTTTCATTTGACCTATGCTTCAAAATGTTTTTAGTTACCATCTTAATCCTGATCCATGACAATTCGTCATCGAAGCCAACTGTCTGCTGTTGTTCATCGGCCCCACCCCAAAGAAAAACATAACGCATTGCCACACATAAATAAATGTATTTTATTTCCATGTCCATGATTTGTTGCTTGCGTTATTCATTCAGTCAGTCAGTAACTCTGTGACTAGACCAGAAATGAATTGCTAGCTGCTTACTGGCTAAGCATTTTTCCTTGTAGATGAGTTTGCCCTATTTGCACAGTGTTGATTCTGGTGGTAGGGCAACGGTTCGTGGTATACTTCCTCTTAATCGTTATGTGGAGTTAAAATCATAATTTTGTTTTTACGACTTGCCATAAAATATATGAAGAACGCTGCAGCAAAACAAAAAACGACATCATACACAAAGAAGGAAAAAAACAAAAAAATAATAAGTAAAAGTAAATGAAATATTTATTGCATATAAACAAACAGCAAAGACTTTTACTCTAGTGCGGCACAGTGAGAGAAAATTTAAAAAAGCAAAAGATAAAATCTGGCAACATTGTACACACCTAAAAACAGCTGATCAACGCAACCTCCCAATAAAAACACCAGAAGAAATTTTTGTTGTTCTAACAGTTTATTGAGATTTCATCCATTTTTATACCCTCCACCATATATTAACTTTGTCATTCCGTTTGTAACACATCGAAATATTGCTCTAAGATCCCATAAAGTATATATATTCTGAGTCGTGGTGAAATTCTGAGTCGATCTAAGCATGTCCCTCCATCCGTCCGTCTGTTGAAATCACGCTAACTTCCGAACGAAACAAGCTATCGATTTGAAACTTGGCACAAGTAGTTGTTATTGATGCAGGTCAAATGGCATTGCAAATGGGCCATATTGGTCCACTTTTACGTATAGCCCCCATATAAACGGACCCTCAGATTTGGCTTGCGGAGCCTCTAAGAGAAGCATATTTCATCCGATCCGACTCAAATTTGGTACATGATGTTGGTATATAGTCTCTAATAACCATGCAAAAATTGGTCCAAATCGGTCCATAATTATATATAGCCCCCATATAAACCCATCCCCAAATTTGGCTTGCGGAGCCTCAAAGAGAAGCAACTTTCATCCGATTTTGCTGATATTTGGTGCATGGTGTTAGTATATGGTCTCTAACAACCATGCAAAAATTGGTATACATCGGTCCATAATTATATATAGCCCCCATATAAACCGATCCCCCAATTTGGCTTGCGGAGCCTCTAAGAGAAGCAAATTTCATCCGATCCGGCTGAAATTTGGTACATGGTGTAAATATATGGTCTCTAACAACCATACAAAAATTGGTTCACATCGGTCCATAATTATATATAGTCCCCATATAAATCGATCCCCAGATTTGGCTTGCAGAGCCTCAAAGCGAAGCAAATTTCATCCGATCCGGTAGAAATTTGGAACGTGGTGTTAGTATATGGCCGCTAACAACCATACCAAAATTGGTCCATATCGGCCTATAGTTAGGTTAGGTTAAAGTGGCAGCCCGATTAAGTTTCAGACTCACTTAGACTATTCAGTCCATTGCTGTGGTCGGAAAAAATGTACGGTCATAGTTCGGTCCTCAAAGTAATGCCAGATGTGCCTAACGTAGTGGATTACACCCTGGCAAAACCACTTTTCGACAAAAAGTTTGAAACTCTAATTCCCAACAGTGAGGCGTGGTGTACACAGACCCCGGGGAATAAAAGATATATAGATTTCTATACTGATGGCTCCAAATTGAATGGACAAGTGGGGTTCGGAGTATATTGTAAAGATCTGGAAATTCGAATAGCGAAAAGATTACCTAATCACTGTAGTGTTTTTCAGGCTGAAATATTGGCAATAAGAGAGGTGGTGAATTGGCTGAGAAGTAATGTTCCAACAAATATTGGCATTAATATATACTCAGACAGTCAACCTGCAATAAAATCCTTGGACTCTGTGTTCCTTAACTCAAAAACGGCCATAGACTGACGCAAATCTCTCAACGAGATGGCTGAGCAGTACAATATTCACCTAATATGGGTGCCTGGTCATAGGAACATACCGGGGAACTGTGAAGCAGATGTGTTAGCAAGGCTAGGAACTACCTTACATATTCCAGGGGAACTAGAATCTGTTGGTATGCCTCTGGCCACCTGCAAGCTCTTACTGCGTGAGAAGGCTGTTATGATAGCCAATATTCGATGGGAAAATTGCAAGGGTTGTAACGACACCAAGCAAATATGGCCCCATTTAAACTTAAACCGCACACTAGATATGCTAGTGTTCTCAAGGCGTCAGATAGCACTCCTAATATCTGCTATAACGGGTCGCTGCCTGATAGGCGAATTTGCAAAAACTATAGTATATAGCGAAGTATAATGACTATTGTATAAGCTGTCATGACGTGGAGGAAAAGGAATCAATTAAACACCTCTTGTGTGAGTGTCCTGCTTTTTGTGTAAGGCGTAAGCGAATTTTAGGAGCATATAGCTTTAGATTACTGGCTGACCTGGAAAACGTTAACTTAAGCAGTTTGTTAATGTTTTTGGAGCAATCTGGTTGGTTCCACAAAAGTAAATAATAGAGAAGGTTCAGTGGTTAAGACTAGAAGTGCCCATATGTAATAGGTACTTTTAGTTAAATGTGGTATCACAATGGACTGAATAGTCTAAGTGAGCCTGAAATTTAATCGGGCTGCCACTTTAACCTAACCTAACCTAACCTATCTCCAATCACACAAAAATTGGTCCACATCGGTTCATAACCATGGTTGCCACTCGAGCTAAAAATAATCTACCAAAATTTTATTTCTATACACTCAAAAAAAGTGAACTCTCTATTTCACTAAAGCCTATTTAACTTTCGTTTAGTTCATAGAATTATTATGTTTGGAGAAAGTTTCCTCTACTCTAATAATTTTTTGTGTACGTCAGTTAAATTAACTAAAACCGAGAAAAAAATATACACAATTGAAGGATAAAGGTTAACTAAATTCGTGTCTTCCACAAAATAGTTAAATATTTCTTTAAACTTGTAAATTTTACTACAAATGCGTTCATCATGAACTTCGTATGTCACTAAAGACATTCTTGCAATTTTGAACTCCAATTTTTTCCTTCAAACTACAAAATTTTCTTTAACAGGTGAAAAAACTTAATTATGTCTAATAAATTTTCTTGAATTTGTCGAAAAATATTGACTTATTTTTATGACATCGGCGTGATGCCAGCGTTTGTTATACTGTTTGGTTAAAATTTTCTAAAAATATTCAAAATTTTCTAAAATTAACCGAAATTTTTCTTCCTGGTGGGTTCACTGTTTTTTCAGTGTAGGAAATTTTGTAAAATTTTTATTTTTATAGAAAATTTTGTCAACATTTTATTTCTATAGAAAATTTTGTCCAAATTTTATTTCTATAGAAAATTTTGTCAAAATTTTATTTCTATAGAAAATTTTGTCAAACTGAATTATATACGTATTTAATCGGCCTTTTTTGTTTAATATGTACCCCGTATGGACTAACTTACAATTGAGAAGACGGAGTTAAGAAGTTTTAATATACCTTGCTATCGGCAAATGTTACCGCAACCGCAAAAAAACATCCTGTAGTGATACACTTTAAAAATACACTTTACTGAAAGAAGAATTTTCTTTACTGAGGAAGGAAATTTTAGAAAAACAATGTTTTTTTTTTTTTTAAGTAAATAAAAAATAAAATTTGCTCTTTAAGAAAATTCTTTATAACAAAAGGTAATTTCGTTTGTCTAAAATTTCGTCCCTGAGGAAAGTATTTTTTCTTTGGGTGTAATAATACAATATGTAAATCAATTTAAAACAAACAAATATATAAACAAAATAATTCGATTTATAATTTTTTTAATCAAATTAATAAAAAAAAACCGTTTTATAAAGTATAAATAATCCCAGCAAAAAGTACTTCAACAGTAGGAGTTTAGTTACGCTTTTTGGTATACAATAAAGTAGGCAGTGCATCGGTGGCAATAAAGTAAACGAGTAATCAAACTAGTTTATGATCATTCGTTTACGTTATTGCAACCAATTCATGCAGTATAGATGCATGCAAAGTAGTGCTGTTTTCCTTCACGCCAACAATGCTATACTCAAGATTATATATCACTTATGAGTAATATTTCTATTAAAATGAAAAATTATATCAGCGCTATTTAGAACCTGCTCTAAATTGGGACATCGCCCACAAAAATCAGCGCTGATTCGGTTGTTTTGTAAATTGTTGGTACTGCCTCTCTCCCTTACAATCCTGCTGAAATAGTGCTCCATTTTTTGCTGGGATAGAAATAAAAAAGTAAACAAAAATTGAAGCTCAGTAAATATATACATTATTCAGCACAATTTTAGGCGTGAAATTATGAGACAAATAATTAATGAAAATCTAACTCTAAAATGCTTTCAGATGCTAAGTTAAAATACGAATTCTTAATTTGTTTTTAATTGTGTCAAATATTAAAAATGCCCTTTCAACAGAAGCGTTTGTACTTAGGAACTTGGGTTGGCTTCCCTAACTTTTTTTTCTCAAAATTCATACCAGAAATGTTCCGAATTTCGTTGAGAATTGCTCCACTCTATAAGGTCTAAGATATTTTTTAACCCCAAAATTCCCCCAAAATAAATGTTACCCCTAAAGATCCTCCCTAAGTTTTGGGGAAAACCCCCAACCTGGCAACACTGAGCAAAAAATTAACAAATTTAAAGAGGTTTTCATTAATTTTGAAGAATTTTTCAGAATTATTAAAGCCAAAATTTTCGTTCATTGTAGGATACCAAATTTTAATTCGAACCACTTAATTATTTATGAAGATAAAACGAATTCATTGAAAAGGTTATCGACTTTTAGATAAGGAATAGAACTTTATATCAGAGAAATTTTAATTCCATGCTAAGCAAAATTCTGATTCGTATTTTAATGACATTAAATCTTTGGTCTTACAACAATATTTTTGTTGGAATCATGCAATTTCCTCCCATTGTGTGGGGAATTCAATGGTCCGTAAATTTGGAATATTTCTTAATTTTAGCTCATTCTCTTTTTAGCGTTTTTTGCTACATTTTTTTTTTTGTTATAACTCTCCTCTTTTTTATTTGTTAATAGCTGGTGCTTCTTACTTCTATAGCCCATCCACTCTTTAGAGTCGTTTTTGTTTTGTTTTTCTTCGGATATTTTGATAACTTTTGATGAATTTTCTTCACTGTGACTCAAGTACAACTTGTCAACTGTAACTTTCGAATCGCGTCTCTTACCAAACTATGTACAGAAAATCAAGGAACAGGGAATATATCATCCTTGTTTTGTTTTGCAACAACATCGAAGAGAAAGAATTTTACTTAAGTCACTAAGTGATTGTGAATCATAAACTTTGATTTTTGACTAAAACAAAATAAAAGTTCGTGTTTGATGTCCAACCATGCAAAAAGAGTCATCAGCTGCTTGCTAGGAATATCAAAAAAAAAAAGTCTTGCAAAAGTAAGAGTTTTGTTTATTAGTGAAAGCTTCGAGATAGCTTCGTGGGACAAGTGAATTATTAGGGTAATTCTGAGAAATGAGTTCGATGACTCAAAGTTGAGTGAGTAAAGTTGTTCGTTTGGTGTTATTCCATTCAATTATGTCCGTCACTTAAGTTTAGTGTCTTATTTTTCATTGTTCCTATAAAACTTTTGTAATTTAATCACTAAAATATAAAGAGGATTTAAATTTAAAGATTCTATTTTGTTTTCCGTTTGAAAATTGAAACAAAAAAACAAGTATATACGGCAGTAAGTTCGGCTAGGCCAAATCTTATGTACCCTCCACAATAGGTTAGATTAGGTGGCAGCCCGATGTATCAGGCTCACTTAGACTATTCAGTCCATTGTGATACCACATTGGTGAACTTCTCTCTTATCACTGAGTGCTGCCCGATTCTATGTTAAGCTCAATCACAAGGGACCTCCTTTTTATAGCCGAGTCCGAACGGAGTTCCACATTGCAGTGAAACTACTTAGAGAAGCTTTGTAACCCTCAGAAATGTCACCAGCAGGTAGGTAGGATAATCCACCGCTGAAAAACTTTTGGTGTTCGGTCGAAGCAGGAATCGAACCCACGACCTTGTGTATGCAAGGCGGGCATGCTAATCATTGCACCACGGTGGCTCCCTCCACCATAGATTGGGTAGAAACTTCTACGAAAGACTGTCATCCACAATCGAATTACTTGGGTTGTGTTATCTTAAAACTTCTTAACATCGTTTTCTAAATTGTGAGTTAGTCCATTCGTGGTATATATTAAACAAAAAAAGTTATGTATAGGTAAGTCTACAAATAATTACGAATCGACATGGACTTTTGCACGGTACGTAAAGAGCCAGAATTGAAATATGGGGGTCGCTTATATGGGGGCTATATACAATTATGAACTTCATATGGACCAATTTTTGTGTGATTGGAGATCGATTTATCTGAGGGCTATATATAACTACAGACTGATATGGACCTAGTTAGGCATGATTGTTAACGGTCATATACTAGCACAATGTACCAAATTTCAACTCACTCGGATGAAATTTTCTCCTCCAATTGGCTCCAAAACCAAATCTCGGGATCGGTTTATATGGGGCTATATATGATTATGGACTGATATGTACCACTTTTGGCAAAGTTGTTAAATATCATATACTACCACCACGTACCAAATTTCAACCAAATCGGATGAATTTTGCTTCTCCAAAAGGCACCAGAGGTCAAATCTGGGGATCGGTTTATATGGGGGCTATATATAATTATGGACTGATATAAACCATTTCATGCATGGTTGTTGGATACCATATACTAACATGACGTACCATATTTCAACCGAATCGGATGAATTTTGCTCTTCCAAGCGGCTCCGGAGGTCAAACCTGGGGATCGGTTTATATGGGGCCTATATATAATTATTGACCAATTTCGACCAATTTTTGCATGGATGTTTGAGGCCATATGTTAACACCACGTACAAAATTTCAACTGAATCAGATGAATTTTGCTCTTCCAAGGGGCTCCGGAGGTCAAATATAGGGATCGGCATATATGGGGGCTATATATAATTATGGACCGATGTGGACCAATTTTTGCATGGTTATTAGAGACCATATACTAACACCATGTACCAAATTTCAGCCGGATTGGATTTGCTTCTCGTAGAGCAATCGCAAGCCAAATTTGGGGGTCCCAAAAGTAAAAGTGGACCGATATGGCCCATTTGCAATATCATCCGACCTACATCAATAACAACTACTTGTGCCAAGTTTCAAGTCGATAGCTTGTTTCGTCCGGAAGTTAGCATGATTTCAACAGACGGACGGACATGCTCAGTTCGACTCAGAATTTCACCACGACCCAGAATATATATAATTTATGGGGTCTTAGAGCAATATTTCGATGTGTTACAAACGGAATGACAAAGTTAATATACCCCCATCCTATGGTGGAGGGTATAAAAAATACTCTTGCAAAATACAGAATCTACACTCAAAAAAAGTTTACTTGGATCCAAAGATTTTGACCTTCCCTTAAGGATTTTGGTATTGATTCCGAGCCAAAGATGTGGCAATTTTTACGGACCTCCATGGCTTTAAATCTAGGATCAATAAAATTAAAATTGGATACAGAACTCATTCATCGAATTTTTATTCTCTTTTTACGATATTTTTTACGATACGATACAAACAAAATCCAATTTCCAAATCCAAAGTATGCCAGGTACTTCAAAGTAAAAACATTTTTTTAATGCTACAAAAACTTTAAACCAAAGATGCAAACCCTTAAAATAAGTCTTAGCCTATATTTGAAGCGATTTTATCTTAAATTTAAAAATTCAATATGTCAATTGAGTTAAAGACAATTTCTTTAAATTAAAAATGTTTTTCTTTATTTTAAGGAAAATTTTCTAACTTCAAAGATCTAAAACTTCAGCAGAGAGACGCAAAATTACAAGATTTGTGTCCTAAATTTAATGAAAAAAATTTGAAGCAAGGATTATAAACTTTCTTTTAATTAAAATGTCATTATTTTAAATAATTTTGTCCTTAATAATTCGTAAATTTCGAGTCCTTAAATTTAAGTAGCATAATCTTCCATATTAGGTCAATATTTTTTTCAGTGTATGACAAGGAAATTATTTTGTAATTGTTTTTAAAGACAAAGAGTTAAAGATAGTTTTAATCAAATTCTTAAATTTTAATATACGTTGAATCCAGTTTTACTTAATAGACATCTTGAATTAGTTTTTTTTTCATATTTTAATTAAAATTCTAGTTCGCTAAAAATTTTCTACAACAATGTTTAATGATTTCCAATTTTTTCATTATTTCTGTTTATTTTCATGATTAACTCCTAACTTGTCGCGACACAAAAACTTCATTAAGTTCAACATCCAGTTTTAGAAACATTTATAAATACAAAAAATTAATTGCCGAACATAAACAAACGTTGGTCCTCGATAACGTAATCGGTATGATTGATTTTACTATAACACGCAATATTTTTATCATAAAATAGAAAGATTAATTAGGCTTCCTAATTGTGTTCATAATAAAGCGGAATGGGTGAAAATAAAATCACAAATAGTTAAAGTTGTGTTTCGAAAAAAATTAATCGATATGGAACATTTTTAGAAAATCGAAAGAAATGTTGGTAAGTATTTACTATTAAACAGATATATTGTTTACTTTTACAAGGGTATGTCCTATGGAAAAGTACTTCTCGGTAGCATTACCAAATTCTAAAATATAAGCATATTTTCGGGACAGAAACGAAAGTCGCATTTGAGACAAAAATACAACATATTAATAGACAAGATGGCACACACATTCCTCATCAGCATCCTCTACATGCAGCAAAACTATCAACCAATTATCAGAATAAATTTGGGTAATTCACTCAAAGTGAATTGGTGGGTTAAGTGAATTACCCGAATTTATTCTGATGGTTGATGATAGTTTGCTGCAAGTAGAGGATGCTGATGAGGAATGTGGTAATTCCGAAACAGCTGTATATCCAACCATCTTGCAGTCTATAGGGCTTTGCCCAAATAAATTTGACAAGCATACTTTTCCTCTGTTGGTTAAGCTACACTTGTAGTTTAGTCAATGCATGGTTTTAAGCTGAGATAAAAAACAACGATTATAATAGTTTACTTTGAAAACTCTTCGCCGTAGCGGGTTACTTGATAATATATAGAATTTCAGGGAATTTGATAACATATATTCTCCCAAGATCACTTCAACCAGTACGCTTTTTATTACTTCTTACTTTCAGCAATTTTTATGATCTGTGCGCCTGCTATACCCTCAAGAAGTGAATTCGGTCTATATCGATGCTTTACATAATGGAACGGTAAAAATAAATGCGATAAAGATTTTTGAGGGTCTAAAATACCAGTATATTTACATTTTCGGACAAATCGGATAAAAACTACGGTTTCTAGAAACCTAAGGAGTTAAATCGGGAGATCGGTCTATATGGGGCTATACTAAAACATAGCTCGATACACACCATATTTTGCAGACATATTTGTGGTCTTAAAATCAGGGCTGTAGAGTCGGAGTCTTGGAGTCGGAGCCTGAAGATTTTGCTGGAATCGGAGTCGTAAAAATTTTGCTCGACTCCGGATAAACTAAATTTTCTAAAACACTTCACATTTCTATAGAAAATTTTGTCAAAATTTTATTTCTATAGAAATTTTTTCCAAAATTTTATTTCTATAGATTTTTTTTTTTAAGAAAATTTTATATATATTTTATTTCTATAGATTTTTTTTTTAAGAAAATTTTATATATATTTTATTTCTATAGAAAATTTTGTCAATTTTTTTTCTATAGAAAATTTTGTCAAAATTTTATTTCTAAAGAAAATTTTGTCAAAAAAATTTCTTCTATCCAAAATTTTTTCAAAATTTTATTTCTATAGAAAGTTTTTTCAAAATTTTATTTCTATAAAAAATTTAGTCAAAATTTTATTTCTATAGAAAATTTTGCAAACTTTTATTTCTATTGATAATATTTAAAAAAAAAAATTCTATAGAAAATTTTCAATTTCAGTTTTTTGAATTCGTCTTTATTAGTTTTCATTTCTCAATATAATTCCAATACTTGAATGAGTTTTTGCTCGACTCCGACTCCGGATGAACTAAATTTTCTAAAACACTTCACATTTCTATAGAAAATTTTTTCAAAATTTTATTTCTAAAGAAAATTTTGTCAAAATTTTATTTCTATAGAAAGTTTTCTCAAAATTTTATTTCTATAGACAAATTTGTCAAAATTTTATTTCTATAGAAAGTTTTTTTTCAAAATTTCATTTCTATAGAAAATTTAGAAAAAATTGTATTTCTATAGAAAATTTTGTCAATTTTTTTATTAGAAAATTTTGTCAAAATTTTATTTCTAAAGAAATTTTGTCAATTTTTTTTTCTATACAAAATTTTGTCAAGATTTCATTTCTGTAGAAAGTTTTTTTAAAATTTTATTTTTATTGATAATTTTTTCAAAAAATTATTTCTATAGAAAATTTTTTCAAAAATTTATTTATATGGAAAATTTTATCAGCATTTTATTTCTATAAAAAAAAATTGTCAAAATTTTATTTGTATAGAATTTTGTTAAAATTTTATTTCTACAGAAAGTTTTCTCAAAAATTTATTTCTATAGCAAATTTTCTCAAAATTTGAGGTATTTGAGATTTTATCGAAATGTACATCTAAATACTTAGTTGTGCAGAGTATATTATAGTTGGCCCGTCCATCTTCAGACTTTCTTTATTTGTTATACCCTGCGCCACACTGTGGAACAGGGTATTATAAGTTAGTGCATATGTTTGTAACACCCAGAAGGAGACGAGATGGACACATGGTGTCTTTGGCCCAATTTGGTTGAAATTTTGCACAGGGAGTAGATTTAGCATTGTAGCTATGCGTGCCAAATTTGGCTGCAATCGATTCAGATTTATATATAGCTCCCATATATATCTTTCGCCAGATATGGACTAATAGGGACCTAGAAGCCAGAGTTTTGGCCCAATTTGTTTGAAATTTTTCACTAGGAGTACAATTAGTAGTGCAGTTAAGTGTGCAAAATTTGATTGAAATCGGCTCAGATTTATATATAGCTCCCATATATATCTTTCGCCCGATATGGACTAATTTGGTTCGAATAGCCAGAGTTTTGGCCCAATTTGGTTGAAATTTTGCACAGGGAGTAGAATTAGCATTATAGCTATGCGTGCCAAATTTGGTTGAAATCGGTTCAGATTTAGATATAGCTTCCATATATATGTTTTTATGATTTCGACAAAAATGGTCAATGTTGGTAACATTTTCCTTGTAAAATCGCCACTACTTAGTCGAAAAGTTGTAAAAATGATTCTAAATTTCCTAAACTTGTAATACATATATATCGAGCGATAAATCATAAATAAACTTTTGCGAAGTTTCCATAAAATTGCTTCTGATTTAAATGTTTCCCATATTATTTTACTAACATTGTGTTGACGGATGTGATATGGTATCGAAAATTTGGATCTATAAAGTGGTGCAGGGTATAATATAGTCGGCCCCGCCCGACTTTAGACTTTCTTACTTGTTTTCTATACAAACTTTTGTCAAAATTTTATTTCTATAGAAAGTTTTTTCAAAAATTTTATTTCTATAGACAAATTTGTCAAAATTTTATTTCTATAGAAAGTTTTTTTTTTTTCAAAATTGCATTTCTATAGAAAATTTTGTAAAAATTTTATTTCTATAGAAAATTTTGTCAAATGTTTTTTTTTTATAGAAAATTTTGTCAAAATTTTATTTCTAAAGAAAATTTGTCAATTTTTTTTTTCTATACAAAATTTTGTCAAAATTTTATTTCTACAGAAAATTTTTTCAAAATTTTATTTCTATAGAAATTTTTTTCAAAATTTTATTTCTATAGACAAATTTGTCAAAATTTTATTTCTATAGAAATTTTTTTTTTCAAAATTTCATTTCTATAGAAAATTTTGTAAAAATTTTATTTCTATATAAAAATTAAGTCAAAATTTTATTTCTACAGAAATTTTTGCAAACTTTTATTTTTATAGAAAATTTTGCAAAATTTTATTTCTATTGATAATTTTTTCAAAAAGTTATTTCTATAGAAAATTTTATTTGTATAGAATTTTGTTAAAATTTTGCAAAATTTTGTTTCTATTGATAATTTTTTCAAAAAATTATTTCTATAGAAAATTTTATTTGTATAGAATTTTGTTAAAATTTTATGTCTATGGAAAATTTTGTCAAAATTTTATTTCTATAGAGAATTTTGCAATCTTTTATTTCTATAGAAAATTTTGCAAAATTTTATTCCTATTGATATTTTTTTCAAAAAATTATTTCTATAGCAAATTTTGTAAAAATTTTATTTATATAGAACATTTTGTTAAAATTTTATTTCTATGGAAAATTTTGTCAAAATTTTATTTCTATAGAAAATTTTGCAATCTATTATTTCTATAGAAAATTTTGCAAAATTTTATTTCTATTGATATTTTTTTCAAAAAATTATTTCTATAGAAAGTTTTGTCATAATTTTATTTATATAGAACATTTTATTAAAATTTTATGTCTATGGAAAATTTTGTCAAAATTTTATTTCTATAAAAAAATGTGTCAAAATTTTATTTCAATAGATATTTTGGCCAAAATTATTTATTTCTACAGAGAGTTTTCTCAAAATTTTATTTCTATAGCAAATTTTCTCAAAATTTGAAGTATTTGACATTTTATCGAAATGTATATCTAAAGGGTGATTCTTTTGAGGTTAGGATTTTCATGCATTAGTATTTGACAGATCACGTGGGATTTCAGACATGGTGTCAAAGAGAAAGATGCTCAGTATGCTTTGACATTTCATCATGAATAGACTTACGATCTGCCACAACGTCGAATTTTCAGTGAATGGGCCCTAGAAAAGTTGGCAGAAAATCCGCTTTTTTATCGACAAATTTTGTTCAGCGATGAGGCTCATTTCTGGTTGAATGGCTACGTAAATAAGCAAAATTGCCGCATTTGGAGTGAAGAGCAACCAGAAGCCGTTCAAGAACTGCCCATGCATCCCGAAAAATGCACTGTTTGGTGTGGTTTGTACGCTGGTGGAATCATTGGACCGTATTTTTTCAAAGATGCTGTTGGACGCAACGTTACGGTGAATGGCGATCGCTATCGTTCGATGCTAACAAACTTTTTGTTGCCAAAAATGGAAGAACTGAACTTGGTTGACATGTGGTTTCAACAAGATGGCGCTACATGCCACACAGCTCGCGATTCTATGGCCATTTTGAGGGAAAACTTCGGAGAACAATTCATCTCAAGAAATGGACCGGTAAGTTGGCCACCAAGATCATGCGATTTGACGCCTTTAGACTATTTTTTGTGGGGCTACGTCAAGTCTAAAGTCTACAGAAATAAGCCAGCAACTATTCCAGCTTTGGAAGACAGCATTTCCGAAGAAATTCGGGCTATTCCGGCCGAAATGCTCGAAAAAGTTGCCCAAAATTGGACTTTCCGAATGGACCACCTAAGACGCAGCCGCGGTCAACATTTAAATGAAATTATCTTCAAAACGTAAATGTCATGGACCAATCTAACGTTTCAAATAAAGAACCGATGAGATTTTGCAAATTTTATGCGTTTTTTTAAAAAAAAAAAAGTTATCAAGCTCTTAACAAATCACCCTTTAAATACTAAGTTGTGCAGAGTATATTATAGTCGGCCCGTCTAACTTCAGACTTTCTTTATTTGTTTTTTACTAAAATTGTGTTTTGTCCCATAACGTTAGGTTTAAATTTTAAATACATAGATTTTGTACAAGTGTATACAATTTTGTCTAAATCGGTTCAGGTTCAAATTCATGCATATGGGAATATAAACCTGTATATAGAGCTCGCATTTACGGTACCCCCCAATACAACTACAAATTAGTGGTATTTAAATGAGATTTTGTTATATTACTCGGAGTCGACTCCGGAGCCGGAGTGTAGGTTGATGCAAAATGCTGGAGTTGGAGTGCTTAAATTACCTAGGTTTCCAATTTCAGGCAAAGTGGTTAAAAACTACAGATTCTAGCAGCCCAAGCCCGATTCGGCAGGTAGGTTTAAATCAGGGCTATACCAAAATATAGACCAATTCTCACCATTTTCGACACACCTTTTAAAGGTCCTCAAATACCTCTAGAATTCAAATTTCAGACAAATTGGGTAAAAACTACGAATTCTACAAGACCAAGAAGTAAAATGGGGAGACCAATCTATATAGGGGCTATTCCAAAACATGGACCGATACGGTTTCTAGACGCCCAAGAAGTAAAATCGGGAGATCGGTCTCTGTGGGGGCTATACCAAAACATGGACTCCATTTTCGACACACCAATTTGTGGTCCTAAAATATCTCTTGATTTTCAATTTCATGCAAATCGGAAAGAAAATACACTTTCTAGACGTCCAAGAAGCAAAATCGGGAATCGGTTCGTATGGGGTCTATACCAAAACATGGACCGATACTGACCATTTTCGACACACCTCTTTATGGTCCCAAAATAGCTCTAGATTGCTAATTTCAGGTAAATCGGATTGTAAATATAGTTTCTAGACGCCCAAGAAATAAAATCGGGAGATCGGTGTATGTGGGGGCTATAACAAAACATGGACCGATACTGATCATTTTCGACACATCTCTTTATTGCCTTAAAATACCTCTTGATTTTCAATTTCAGGCAAATCGGATAGAAAATACACTTTCTAGACACCCAAGAAGCAAAATCGGGAAATCGTTCCGTATGGGGGCTACACCAAAATATGGACCGATCGGCACCATTTTCGGTACACTGTTTGACGGTCCTAAAATACCTTTTTCCATTTTTTTCCAGATTTCCAATTTCAGGCAAATGGGATAAAAATTATGGTTTTTATAAGCCCAAGACCCAAAATCGGGAGGGCGGTTTATATGGGGACTATATCAAAATTTGGCATGCTTATATCGTCTTAGAATTTCTCCCTGATCAAGAATATTTATACTTTATATAGTCGGAAATCGATATTTCGATGTGTTACAAACGGAATCACAAACTTATTATACCCCCGTCCATTAGCGTAGCTAGACAATTTTCCTAGCTAAAAATTTATAGACTGAACTTATAGGTTCAATTATTGTTTTATTTCATAAAAAAGAATAAAAAATAGACATCAAAATAATATATAATAAAGCAACTTAAAGTACCCAGCAAAAAAATTTGGAAGTTCTTCCAAAGGCACAACTTTAAAAGCACTTCCAGAAGATGCACTCCCAATGATGTTCTTTGTTTTAACTACCCAGGAAGTTCTTTTAATTCAATTTTTTATAACTTGTTTTTTTCATACTTTTAATGGATAATTTTAACTTTTTTTGTTTCAAATACGTTAAAAACGGAGTAAGAATTCATAAAATGGTACAAATCACTTAAATTTTGTCGAAAAAAATGCAAAATCCAATCTGAAAAAATTTTGAATTTTTGAAAATATTTGAGGTCAAACGTTTCCGACAAGCGTTAGAATCCATTAAAAATTATAAAAAATTATTTATTTGACAAAATATCACAGAATTTTCTAATTTACATCCAAAACATTGAGTTCGGATCACACCTAAAGAAGTGATGCAAATTCAGCGCAACGGCTTTTGAAATGGAGAACTTCCGTCCTATGACAAGCCCATGTTAAATTCATCGCTTCTGCGTCAATTTTGCACCACTTCCGGATCCAAAAAGAACATTTTCATTACTTTTTGGCGACGCTTTTTTTGCTGGGTAGTTCCACACTTTTCCCAGCAAAAAATTGGGATTTGTTTTAAATGCACAACTTTAAAAGCACTTCCAAAAATGTCCTCACAAAGAAATTAATTATATTAACTACACAGGAAGTTTTTTACATCAGTTTTTTCATATTTTAATGCGTAATTTTTGTTTTCTTTTTTTAAATAGTTTAAAAAAAGAGTAAGAATAAATAAAAAGGTAAAAATTATTCAAATTTTGCCACAAAAATGCTAAATCCATTGTAGAAAAATCGATAATTTTTGAAAATATTCAAACAAGCGTTAGAATGCATTAAAAATCATAAAAGGTCAAATAAAAAACGAATAAATAAAAATTATTTATTTGGGAAAATATCACACAATTTTTTAAATCACATTCAAAACTCTGAATTCGGATCACACCGTAAGAAGTGATGCAAATTTATTGCAACGGCTGTTGAAACGGTGGACATTCGTTCTATGACGAGTTCCTATTACATTCATCGCTTCTCCGCCAATTTTGCACCACTTCCGGACCCAAAAAGAACATTTTCACTTCTTTTTTGGCGACGTTTTTTTGCAGCATTATTAAGATATTAATTTATGAAAGAATAGTTTTAATACCAATTACTATTTTTTAATTAAGATGACTAAACCAGACTAAACAATATAATAAAGGAGCTTTATAGCCTGTTTCTGTATGTCGAATGAGCTCTGTCGATCGACTAAAATGGAAACAAACAGCTGAATTTGTAACCAAAAAACAGATGTTTCTATGCATTTCAGTCGATCGATTGAACTCGTTCGACATACAGAAACAGGCTGTTGGTTATTCAACTAAACCATAAGTTCAATCACAGCTCTATTTCATAAATATCAGACTTCAAACATTGCCATCGGCAACTGCTACCACAACCCAAGTAATTCGATTGTGCATGAAAGTCTTTAGCGGAACTTTGTGCGGTTGTAAAGGGTGATTCTTTTGAGGTTAGGATTTTCATGCATTAGTATTTGACAGATCACGTGGGATTTCAGACATGGTGTCAAAGAGAAAGATGCTCAGTATGCTTTGACATTTCATCATGAATAGACTTACTAACGAGCAACGCTTGCAAATCATTGAATTTTATTACCAAAATCAGTGTTCGGTTCGAAATGTGTTTCGCGCTTTACGTCCGATTTATGGTCTACATAATCGACCAAGTCAGCAAACAATTATGACCAGGATTTCGTGACCAAGTTTCGCACTCAGTTTACTTTATTGGACATTAAACCAACCACACGAATGCGTACAGTGCGTACAGAAGAGAATATTGCGTCTGTTTCTGAGTGTGTTGCTGAAGACCGTGAAATGTCGATTCGTCGCCGTTCGCAGCAATTGGGTTTGTGTTATTCGACCACATGGAAGATTTTACGCAAAGATCTTGGTGTAAAACCGTATAAAATACAGCTCGTGCAAGAACTGAAGCCGAACGATCTGCCACAACGTCGAATTTTCAGTGAATGGGCCCTAGAAAAGTTGGCAGAAAATCCGCTTTTTTATCGACAAATTTTGTTTAGCGATGAGGCTCATTTCTGGTTGAATGGCTACGTAAATAAGCAAAATTGCCGCATTTGGAGTGAAGAGCAACCAGAAGCCGTTCAAGAACTGCCTATGCATCCCGAAAAATGCACTGTTTGGTGTGGTTTGTACGCTGGTGGAATCATTGGACCGTATTTTTTCAAAGATGCTGTTGGACGCAACGTTACGGTGAATGGCGATCGCTATCGTTCGATGCTAACAAACTTTTTGTTGCCAAAAATGGAAGAACTGAACTTGGTTGACATGTGGTTTCAACAAGATGGCGCTACATGCCACACAGCTCGCGATTCTATGGCCATTTTGAGGGAAAACTTCGGAGAACAATTCATCTCAAGAAATGGACCGGTAAGTTGGCCACCAAGATCATGCGATTTGACGCCTTTAGACTATTTTTTGTGGGGCTACGTCAAGTCTAAAGTCTACAGAAATAAGCCAGCAACTATTCCAGCTTTGGAAGACAACATTTCCGAAGAAATTCGGGCTATTCCGGCCGAAATGCTCGAAAAAGTTGCCCAAAATTGGACTTTCCGAATGGACCACCTAAGACGCAGCCGCGGTCAACATTTAAATGAAATTATCTTCAAAAAGTAAATGTCATGGACCAATCTAACGTTTCAAATAAAGAACCGATGAGGTTTTGCAAATTTTATGCGTTTTTTTTTAAAAAAAGTTATCAAGCTCTTAACAAATCACCCTTTATATACTTTAATTTTTAATTTTTATAAAAATGTAAAATCGTAAATAGGTTTTCAAATTCTGGGGGGGCTAAATTTTTTCTGGGGGGTCTAAGCCCCCTCCCCAGAGGCCTTCCTACGCTTATGCCCCCGTCACCATTCTATGGTGGTGGGTATAACAAATAAAATTTCCCTAATTACACTTGCCGATGGCACGGTATCTTTAAGCTTCTTGGTTCTTGATCGGCATATATATTTTCAACTTTATCGTATGAAATTTGCTCTCCCGAAGGCCAAATCTGGGGATCGGTTTATGTGGGCACAATATATAAATATGAACCGATGTGGACCAATTTTTGCACGGTTGTTAAAGGCCTTATACTTACTCAACGTACAAAATTTTAACCGAATCGGATGAAATTTGCTCCTCCAAGAGGCTCCGGCACAAATCTGGGGATCGCTTTATATGGGGGCTATATATAATTATGGACCGGTATAGACCAATTTTGCATGAATGTTAGAGGACATATAGTAACACCAAGTATCGATTTTCAACCGGATCGGATGAAATTTGTTTCTCAAAGAGGCTCCGCAAGCCAAATCTGGGGTCGGGTTATATGGGCGGTATACCGAAAAGTGATCCGATATAACCCATTTGCAACACCATCCGACCTAAATCGTTAACAACTACTTGTGTCAAGTTTCAAATCGATAGCTTGCTTCGTTCGGAAGTTAGCGTGATTTTAACAGGCGGATGGACGGACATCGCTAGATCAACTCAGAATTTCACAACGACTTTATGGGGTCTTAGACCAATATTTCAATGTGTTTCAAATTTTTTTGCTGGGTGTTATTGATACAATTCAAATGGTATTGCAAATGGACCTTATCGTATGACTTTTAGATATGTGAATATACCTTCGAAACCTCTTGGAATAGGAGTTTTCACCCGATTCGGTTGAAATTTGCGGTGTGATGTTGATTTATGCCCTCCTATAACCATGAAAAAATAACGGTCTAAACCTAACTGTAGCGCCCCTATAAAAAGCGATCTCCAGATTAGATTTCGGAGCCTCTTGGAGTAGCAAATTTGGTACACGATGTTAGTAGGTGACCCCAAACAACCGTGGTACATGGTACAATGTTAAGAAATAAAACTATTCCCAGCAAAAAAAGCGTCGCCAAAAAAGTAATGAAAATGTTCTTTTTGGATCCGGAAGTGGTGCAAAATTGACGCAGAAGCGATGAGTTTAACATGGGCTTGTCATAGGACGGAAGTCCTCCATTTCAACAGCCGTTGCACTGAATTTCCATCACTTCTTTAGGTGTGATCCGTTAAGTTAAAAAATTCTGTGATATTTTGTCAAAGAAATAATTTTTATAATTTTTTTTAATTTTTAATGGATTCTATCGCTTGTCGGAAACGTTTGACCTCAGATATTTCCAAAAATTCACAATTTTTTCAGATTGGATTTTTTGATTTTTTGACAAAATTTAAACGATTTGAACCATTTTATGAATTCTTACTCTGTTTTTAACCTATTGGAAACAAAAAAAAACTTAAAATTACCCATTAATATAAGAAAAAACCAAGATATAAAAAATTGAATTAAAAGAACTTCCTGGGTAGTTAAAATAAAGAACATCATTGGTAGTGCATCTTCTGGAAGTGCTTTTAAAGTTGTGCCTTTGGAAGAACTTCCAAAATTTTTTGCTGGGATACCTTATCATCGGCAATTGTTATCACATCCCATCTAATTCGATTGTGGATATCAGGCTTTGTTAGAACTTTGAACCCAATCCATGGTGAAGGGTATATAAGATTCTGTCTGGCCATATATATTTGTTATATATCAACTCCTTTGAACCATAAGAGATGATATGAACATATTTTCTCAAAAGGTCTACTACATTTAACTGCCTCAAAGTGCACTGTTTCCTTCAACCATCCAAACATTCATCCGGCCAAGCCAGGCCACTTTCTGTCTGCTTCAGTGTAAATTACTTTTAGTTGCTTTTCATTAAATTTTATAAACAAGTTTCTGTTTTTGTTGTTATTGTTATCCTGCGTTTTATCCTGGCACAACATTGGTGTTTCGTACCTCCTCCCCCCGCCAACATAACGCTTTTGCTATGTTAAAGTATTGTGGTAAGGTGATGGTGAGGTCTTCAGTATAGCCATAGTACTGCCTGCCTGCCTTCTGACTGGTGGTTTCACCAACTTCTTGTGTGAATTGCGAACGTGTTAAGTGCTTTGATTTATCAAAGGTACATTGCACGATCAAGTGAGCAGCAAATGACTACGACTACGAAAAAAAAGAAAAAAAAAAATATCCCGGTTGTCTTCGTCTGCAACTTTTTCTCATCCTGCAACTGCTACTGCTGTTTCGGCTTCAACCTTTCTCAGCTTTTGGTATTCCAGTTTTTCTTGGTCTTTCCCAGTTACCAGTAGTAGTTTATATACATTTACTCGCTTAGACTTTCAAAAGGACACTGAACCCCAATACCAGATATGGGTCTTGATGAGATGGGGGTACAGGAAAGAGGTTTCTCTGAAGTGCTTATATCTTCTCCTACCATTCGTTCATTCAAATATTTTCATATTTCTACCGCCTCCTGCAAACCATGGTGGCAACTTAAAATAACTTTTTCACAAAAAAAAAAATACAAAATGAATGCTTGCAATTATTATTGTTGTTGTTTTCCGTTTCCCGCTTTTTTTGTGCAAAGTCGCTGCCACTCTATAGAGAACAAGGTCTGTAACGCTCTTCCTGCCAAGGGCTCCCGTTTTCGCCAACAACTTTAGCCGCTTATATCGGAAAGGATGTTGTTTGCCGCCATTCCTCTCGCCATAACCATAACTGATGTGCCTCTCGATGACTCTTGAAGTTGGGCTCTTTGTTTCTTTAGTTAGCTGTTGCTGTTTAACAACGTCGACCTGTTCCCTTGAAGAACAGGACAAGAGAAGGTGCTCAAGGCTCGATAATTAATTTGCTAAAGATTTTTTTATGATTAATATTTTTGCCTGTCTATACACTCGTCCCTCTTTGGACTATGTGTGTGTATAGACCATTGCCCAGCAAAGAGTGTGGTAAGCCTGGGGTATGTGTCCGAATGCCATTGTTAAATAGAAAACCATCAACAAAGCGTGGCAGATGGATTTTTTTGTGAATAATGATGCATAAAAATAATAACCAAACTAATGAAGTGGAAACTATGATGGACTTGGAATGAGACTTTTGCGTGAATGACAATTACCTGGTGGCACAAAATGATTCCTTTTATTTATTAACAAACAATAGCTTGGACAGTTGATGGTGGTGGTCACATACAAGGTATGCACGTCACGCATAGATAACGACGGTATTCCTATCAAGATTATACTGAATAGAGAACTTCTATCAATTCTATAAATATTGAAAAATTATGTAAAACAAAACGAACTTTTGAGAAAATTTATGGATAATGAATTTAGTTCAGAAATTCTGCCATTTGTATTTCCTATACTACAAGGGTATAAAAATACTACAAGACAATAGGTTTTCATATCCTAAACCTAAATTTGCCTATCAGAAATAATGAATTTGGACCCCATAAAATATATACAGACTAAATCAGAATCACCTTCTGAGTAGATCTAGCCCTTGTTATCCGTCCGTCTGTGCATGTATTTGTTGTACGCAGAACTCAGGTTGCATATGATGAAAAAATGAACCGATTTTGATGAAATTTGGCACAAGGACGAACGCTATTGAAGATGGAAAAAAATCGGACCAAATTTAGACATAGCTACCATATGTATGTAATCCTCGTTTTTCTAATGTTGGCCATAATATCCTTATTTACTAACCGATCTTTCTCAAAGTTGGCACCATATTATCTTTTATATGCTAGTATAAATTAAGCTTGCAAAAGCTTAACTCTGTAGATGTAGAATCAAGAATAGCTCATAATATCAGAAAATGAAAAAAGAAAAATTCTCTTATTTACTTGAGATTTATAGAGAACATGCCGAAAGGTTATAATATGATTTTATAATATTTGAGGAGGACCTCCCATTTGCACGACATTTGAAAATTGGAACAAAATTATCCGATTAGCATTAAATTTTCGGGTTAGGTTGAAGGGGCGTCTAGAAAACGAAAGACTACTTTATTCTTTTGCGAAAGGACAGTGAAAAACAAGTATATACGGTCGTAAGTTCGGCCAGGCCGAATCTTATGTACCCTACACCATGGATTGCGTAGAAACTTCTACGAAAGACTGTCATCCACAATCGAATTAATTGGGTTTTGGTATCTTAAAACTTCTTAACATCGTTTTCTAAATTCCGAGTTAGTCCATACGTGTTATATATTAGACAATTATGAACTCGATATAGACCAATTTTTGTGTGATTGGGGATCTATTTATCTGAGGGCTATATATAACTATAGACCGATATGGACCTAGTTAGGCATGGTTGTTAACGGCCATATACTAGCGCAATGTACCAAATTTCAACTGACTCGGATGAAGTTTGCTCCTCCAAGTGGCTCCAAAACCAAATCTTGGGATAGGTTTATATGGGGGCTATATATAATTATGGATCGATATGGACAAATTTTTGCATGGTTGTTAGAGACCATATATTAACATCATGTACCAAACTTCAGCCGGATCGGATGAAATTTGCTTCTCTTATAGGCTCGGCAAGCCAAATCGGGGGATCGGTTTATATGGGGGCTATATATAATTATTAATCGATGTGGACCAATTTTTGCACGGTTGTTAGAGACCATATACCAACACTATGTACCAAATTTCAGCGGGATCGGATGAAATTTGCTTCTCTTAGAGGATCGGCAAGCCAAATTTGGGGGTCCGTTTGTATGGGGGCTATACGTAAAAGTGGACCGATATGGCTCATTTGCAATACCATTCGACCTACATCAATAACAACTACTTGTGCCAGGTTTAAAGTCGATAGCTTGTTTCGTTCGGAAGTTAGCGTGATTTCAACAGACGGACATGCTCAGATCGACTCAGAATTTCACCACGACCCAGAATATATATACTTTATGGGGTCTTAGAGCAATATTTCGATGTGTTACAAACGGAATGACAAAGTTAATATACCCCGATCCTATGGTGGAGGGTATAAAATAACTAAAATTCTCCGACTTACTGAAATTTTACGGAGAACCTGGGTGAGGTTGTGAAATTTACAGTATGTCAAGAAAGTCTTTTGACATTGCCAACTATTTCAACTTCTAGAAATAATTGAAATATTAAATATTTTATTAAATTTTTAATTCTGTGTACGTATGTATACTTTGCAAAATACATAATAAAATATTTTTTTAAAATTTCATTATATTTAATTTTGGAACAAATCATAATTTTTATCCCATTGTCAAAACACTTTCTTGACAAACTGCATATGAGGTAGTTGATTTTTTAATAATTGGTCGGGGAAAATAAAAGGGCACAGGGAGGCATTCGCTTATACTTAAGTACAAGTTTTTCATAAGTTTTGGTGTAAAAATTATATGTTTGGAACTCAAATTTTTTTTAAGTGAAGCATATAATGTGCATACAAGCATAACATGTTTTCTACATGTATGTAAATATGTTAGAACATATTATGTTCGAGACCGAGAGAGTGTTCTGCAAGTAAAAAATTAGAAGTAACCAATTGGCGCCATAAAAATATATACACAAAAAAAATATCATTAAAATTTGAATTCTACCAGTGTATGCCTAAGATGCAACATAAATTGATTGAACAATAAAAACAATATTTTGTTTGGATCAATCCTGGAAATATATATGCTTAAAGCAGAATGTGTTTGGGAGTATATGTTACATAAGCGATTTTTTGAGGGTGTACATACAGTGAAACAATTAAAATTTTCCAATTTTCTTGTTGTTCTTGGTTTGGGTTGTTTAATATAGCCCAGCAAAAAAATTTGGAAGTTCTTCCAAAAGCTCAACTTTAAAAGCACTTCCAGAAGATGCACTCCCAATGATGTTCTTTATTTTAACAACTCAGGAAGTTTTTTTAATTAAATTTTTTATAACGTGTTTTTTATACTCTCCACCATAGGATGGGGGTATATTAACTTTGTCATTCCGTTTGTAACACATCGAAAAATTGCTCTAAGACCCCATAAAGTATATATATTCTGGATCGTGGTGAAATTCTGAGTCGATCTGAGCATGTCCGTCCGTCTGTTGAAATCACGCTAACTTCCAAACGAAACAAGCTATCGACATGAAACTTGGCACAAGTAGTTGTTATTGTATTGGCACAAGTAGTTGTTATTGATCCCCGAGATTTGACCTCCAGAGCCCCTTGGAAGAGCAAAATTCTTCCCATTTGGTTGAAATTTGGTACGTGATGTTAGTATATGGTATCCAACAACCATGCAGGAATTGGTTCCTATCAGTCCATAATTATATATAGCTCCCATATAAAGCGATCCCCAGATTTGGCCTTCGGTGCCTTTTGGAGAAGCAAAATTCATCCGATCTGGTTGAAATTGGGAACGTGATGGTAGTATGTGATATTTAACAACCATGCCAAAAGTGGTCCATATCAGTCCATAATCATACATAGCCCCATATGAACCGATCCCGAGATTTGGTTTTGGAGCCTCTTGGAGGAGCAAATTTCATCCGAGTGAGTTGAAATTTGGTACATTGTGCTAGTATATGGCCGTTAACAATCATGCCTAACTAGGTCCATATCGGTCTAGAGTTATATATAGCCCTCAGACAAATCGATCCCCAATCACACAAAAATTGGTCCATATCAAGTTCATAATTGTATATAGCCCCCATATAAGCGACCCCCATATTTCAATTCTGGCTCTCTACGTACAAAAAGTCCATATCGATTCGTAATTATTTGTAGACTTAACTATACATAACTTTTTGGTCTAATATATACCATGTATGGACTAAATCACAATTTAGAAAACGATGTTAAGAAGTTTTAAGATACCACAACGCAAGTAATTCGATAGTGGATGACAGTCTTTCGTAGAAGTTTCTACGTAATCCATGGTGGAAGGTACATAAAATTCGGCCTGGCCGAACTTACGGTCGTATATATTTGTTTTGTTTCAAATTGGTTAAAAACAGAGTAAGAATTCATAAAATGGTACAAATCATTTAAATTTTGTCGAAAAAACGCTAAATCCAATCTAAAAAAATTGTGAATTTTTGAAAATATTTGAGGTCAACGTTTCCGACAAGCGTTAGAATCCATTACAAACTATAAAAAAATATAAAAATTATTTATTTGACAAAATATCACAGATTTTTTTTTTATTTACATCTATAACATTGAATTCGGATCACACCTAAAGAAGTGATGCAAATTCAGTCCAACGGCTGTTGAAATGGAGGACATCCGTGACAAGTCCATGTTAAATCGCTTCTGCGTCAATTTTGCACCACTTCCGGATCTAAAAAGAACATTTTCATTACTTTTTTGGCGACGCTTTTTTTTGCTAGGAGGGTACGTGATTATCCGTTATCTGGTCGGGGTGGAGCGAAGGAGGGGGAGATGTTTCCCTCATCCGTGTCCAACATTTTAACAAATGTTAATGTGGTCCATTTTGTAAGAATTTTTTTCCGATTTATTGGACGGGATTCGACCGTATATTTGCTTTTATTTTATCTTCTGGTAAACAAGTTTCTTTTCTTTAAAATGCTACTATGTACCGACGATATCTAATTCAGTATGACTTAAAATTACCTACATTTGTAAGCTTTGTTTCAATTACTTGAAATGTATTACTGTATCGATTTTATTTCAACAATGAAATTTATATGTTGGACATAATGATATATTGCTCATTTATATGACTTTTGATATTGTTAACCAATGGAAAAAATAGAAACGAAAACATAAATCAAGTTAAGCATTTTTGTAGTAAAAACATTAATACCATTACATTAAATCCTCTTTATTTCGAACGAAAGAAAAAAAATTGAAACATAAGACCCAAATAAACATAGATAAAATATTCAAATCAAATCTTTGTTCAATGCTTTTTAAACTCGTCAAGTAGTATCAATAAAGAGAAATCGTTTTATTATCGCTTTAAGTGTATCATCGGCGATACAAGAAAGTCTTGGGCATTTATTTAACATTAACAACTTATAAAAAAATCCTTGTGTCCTTGGAGACCGTTACAATTGCCATTGGATTTAACCACCTTCCCATGCATTTCCTCAGAAACATCACCCACAGCTCAGTTTTTAAAGAAAAAAAAAAAAACAAAAACATTGACTGAATTGGGATACTAATGCTGCTTGTGGTTAAAGATACCGCGAATCAGAAGAAAAAAATCAAGATGCTGGTGATAGAGAAAAGAGAGAAAACAAAAGAAAAGAACGAAACTTTTTTGTCCCTTGTTTAACTTTAATGTTGACATAAAAACCTTCGTCATTATTGTTATGCGAGGATATTACCAGAATTGTCATCGTTAGAGATATATGATGTAAACTGGCCTGGTTTGTTTTTTTTTTTTGTTTTCTTCTTTTTGCTGAAAGACCATCCATGTCTCCAAGGATATTCCTAATGTATTTGCTTTGCCTTAACAAATACTCCCTCTTAACTTTTAAATTTTCACGAATCACTTGCATGATCTACCCTCTTCCCTTTTTGGCCTACCCACACTCTGACAGGAAGCCAATAAAAAATCAAATAAAATGCTAATTTTAAATTGAAATATTTTTTGATGAATCACACAAAATGGAATATATGTATTCGAATAGAATTCAAACAGAATTCTCCATTCTTCCAATTCATATGGAATGCAAGAAAGGACAAACCGGCAATTCCTGAAGGCGCATTGGCAATAATAATCATTACATTTGCTCTGATAAAAATCAAGAAAAAAAGTTTTAACTTTTGTAATAGCAATAACAGGGGCAATGCTCTCCTCTTACCCAAAATACTTAGGAGAATTGCTTTTCTTTTTTTTTCCAAATTGTAAAATTTAATATTGACAGTTGTTGTAAATTTTATTGACAATATTCCGAAAGTCATTTTAATGTCTGGCACAAAATGTAGCCAAAGTTTAGAAAAAAAAATCGTCTATAAAAAAAAAAACAAATATATTTCAAATTGTTATTCCTTTTTGATGATGGATGCTGGATGTGTATTTGTCTGACAATGTTTGCTTATTTGTCATGCTTTTTCAAGGTTTTAGATTTATTTAACAAGCTTATTTTTTGGGAGACTTGTTTTTTTTTTTGTTTAGCAAATATATTAAAGCAATAGAAATAGGACAAATTTTGCTTTAATATGACCAGAAATATAGTATTGAAGAAGATGCTGAATTGGAGGTATTAATCGATAGGGACTCGTGTCAAGAAGAAAAACTTGCCACGTATGTTCCCAACGATCAAAACTAGTGGGAAAAGGTAAAATCTTGTGTACTCTCCACCATGAATTGCGCACAAAGTTCTACTAAAGAATCTACTAAAGTCATCAACAATCGAATTACTTGGATTGTTCTTCTAAACACATTTTTCTAAATTATAAATTAGTCCATATGTAATCTACCGAAGGATACCACTAAATAGACTCGGAATTTCATCACGTCCCAGGATATATGTATATACTTTATGGGATCTAAGACCGATATTTCGATGTCTTACAGACGTAATGACGAAGTTAGTATACCCCCAATTCTATGGTGAAGGGTATACAATTCGAATGGTTACCCCGATTGTGCCACAACATCTACGTGTTTAGTGGGACCACCTGTATATGGAGAACTATGTGCTGCTGAAACTGATTGAAATGATCACACACGCAGAGAAGGAATATGATCACCTCAAACATGTTTCAAGAGCAAAATGTTATTTTTGAATGGTGACCATGTAACATGTTTGTCACTAAAATGTTATTTTCTCGTCAAATATAACCTGCTTGCCGAAATCAGATACATGAGGAAATAACATGGTTGCGAAAATCGTGTTACATGGTCACCACCCAAAAATAACATTTTGCTCTTAAAACATGTTTGAGATGATCATATTCCTTCTCTAGGTGCAGGAGCATTGTATCGAATTCAGTTGATGCGTTTCAGCCGAGCATTCCAAGATAACCGGTCACAATCTGTGGAAAGTACAACAAGGTGACGATAACGCTCAGTCACATGTTGCAAAATCCTTAAAAGAAAATATTGGAAACACTCAAATAGGAAGTCCTACAGACACCAACGTATAACCATGATATTCCTTCTTCTGATTACTACTTATTCCCACTGATCATGCATGAGCTGGCTAAGTAGAATTTTCGTTTTTTTGAAAAAACCAAAAATTAGCTGGATTCGCGAATTGGGAAAAAGTATAGGCTAGTGATGAATCAGTTTTTATACCCTCCACCATAGGATGGGGGGTATATTAACTTTGTCATTCCGTTTGTAACACATCGAAATATTGCTCTAAGACCCCATAAAATATATATATTCTGGGTCGTGGTGAAATTCTGAGTCGATCTAAGCATCTCCGTCCGTCCGTCCGTCTGTTGCAATCACGCTAACTTTCGAACGAAACAAGCTATCGACTTGAAACTTGGCACAAGTAGTTGCCATTGATGTAGGTCGGATGGTATTGAAAATGGGCCATATCGGATCACTTTTATGTATAGCTCCCATATAAACCGATCCCCAGATTTGGCTTGCGGAGTCTTTTGGATGAGCAAAATTCATCCGATCCGGTTGAAATTTGGTACATGGTGTTAGTATATGATCTCTCACAAACATGCAAAAATTGGTCCAAATCGGTTCATAATTATATATAGCCCCCATATAAACCGATCCCAAGATTTGGCTTGCGGAGCCTTTAAGAAAAGCAAATTTTATCCGATCCGGCTGAAATTTGGTACATGGCGATAGTTTATGGTCTTATAATTATTTATAGCCCCAAATATAAACCGATCCACAGATTTGGCTTGCGGAGCCTCTAAGAGAAGCAAATTTCGTCCGATCCGGCTGAAATTTGGTACATCGTGTAAGTATATGGTCTCTAACAAGTATGCAAAAATTGGTCCACATCGGTCCATAATTATATATAGCCCCCATATGAACCGATCCCCGTATTTGACCTCCGGAGCCCCTTGGAAGAGCAAAATTCAACCAATCCGATTGAAATTTGGTACGTGGTGTTAGTATATGGTCTCTAAAACGATGCAAAAATTGGTCCATACCGGTCTTAATTATATATAGCCCCCATTAAAACCGATCCCCAGATTCGACCTCCGGAACTATTGGAGGAGCAAAATTCATTCGACCCGGTTGAAATTGGGTACGTGGTGAAATTTGGTACATTGCGCTAGTGAATGGCCGCTAACAACCATTCCAAAATCGGTCCATATCGGTCTACAGTTATATATAGGCGATCCCCAAAAAAAATCTACCAAAATTTTATTTCTATAGAAAATTTTGTCAAAATTTTATTTCTATAGAAAATTTTGTCAAAATTTTATTTCTATAGAAAATGTTGTCAAAATTTTATTTCTATAGAAAATTTTGTGAAAATTTTATTTCAATAGAAAATTTTGTCAAAATTTTATTACTATACAAAATTTTGTCAAGATTTTATGTCTATATAAAATTTTGACAAAATTTTATTTCTATAGAAATTTTTGTCAAATTTTTTTCTATAGAAAATTTTGTCCAACGGGCCTCAAATTTAGCTTGCGGGTCCTCTAAGAGAAGCAAATTTCATCCGATCCGGCTAAAATTTGGTGTTAGTATATGGTCTCTAACAACCATGCAAAAATTGGTCCACATCGGTCCATAATTATATATAGCCCCCATATAAACCGATCACCAGATTTGACCTCCGGAGCCTCTTGGAAAACCAAAATTCATCTGATTCAGTGTAAATTTGGTACGTGGTGTTAATATATGGCCTCAAACGCCCGTGCAAAAATTGGTCGAAATCGACCCATAATTATATATAGCCCCCATATATACCTATCCCCAGATTTTACCTCCGGAGCCCCTTGGAAGAGCAAAATTCATCCGATTCGGTTCAAATTTGGTACGTGATGTTAGTATATGGTATCCAACAACCATGCAGGAATTGGTTCATATCAGTCCATAATCATATATAGCCCCCATATAAACCGATCCCGAGATTTGGTTTTGGAGCCTGTTGGAGGAGCAAATTTCATCCGAATCAGTTTAAATTTGGTACATTGCGCTAGTATATGGCCGTTAACAACCATGTTTTACTAGGTCCATATCGGTCTATAGTTATATAAAGCCATCAGATAAATCGATCCCCAATCACACAAAAATTGGTCCATATCAAGTTCATAATTGTATATATGTTAGCCCCCATATAAGCGACCCCCATATTTCAATTCTGGCTCTCTACGTATCGTGAAAAAGTCCATATCGATTCGTAATTATTTGTAGACATACCTATACATACCTTTTTTGTCTAATATATACCACGTATGGACTAACTCACAATTTAGAAAACGATGTTAAGAAGTTTTAAGATACCACAACCCAAGTAATTCGATTGTGGATGACAGTCTTTCGCAGAAGTTTCTACGCAATCCATGGTGGAGGGTACATAAGATTTGGCCTGGCTGAACTTACTGCCGTATATACTTGTTTCTGTATATGTTTTTTTACACCGGTCACCAATGGGTTGTTTTGGATTTATGTAGTATTGCAAATTCCATAAAATTTTTTTTTGTTTTATCTCAGGTTATATATTGAATTTGTGTGGTTTTATAGAGGCATGCATTTTCTAATGTTATGTATCGGTAAGTAAGGCTCAAGTAACCTCGCCACTGCAGAGCTAGCCATGCCTGTTTATACCTTAATATCGAAAATTCGAACTCTAAGTGAAGCGATCGTAACATAAAATGAGTCATCTATCTCAGGCAGATCTATACTGAAGACTATGCAAAAGTTTATTCGTCCGGATGAAAACATAGAGTTTTCTCTTCATTGACTCAATTCATCCACTAAAGGGTGATACGGTCAAAATTTGGTCAATATAAACTTGACGTATTTCTTTCAATTTTGCATTTAAAAAACCTGAACACCCCTCATTTTGAAGGTGTGTGTGTGTAGAATGTTGCTCCTATTTTGATTTTGGAATTCACTCTTCAGTTGTCAAAATGCCGTCCAAGCAAGAAGAGCAGCGTATCAAAATTTTGCTCGCGCATCGCGAAAATCCGAGCTACTCGCACGCAAGCTGGTAAAATCGCTAAAATTTGCCAAATCAACCGTTACAAATGTAATTAAAGTGTTTGGGGAATGTTTGTCGACAGCCAGGAAGTCTGGATCGGGGGGAAATCGAAAACCGGAAGCCGCTGAGAGGACAAATAGAGTTGCCGGTAGTTTCAAGCGAAACCCTAACCTCTCTCTCCGAGATGCCGCAAATAAGCTTGATGTATAGTCTACAACCATGCATCGAGCCAAAAAACGAGCCGGATTATCGACTTACAAGAAGGTAGTGACTCCAAATCGCGATGATAAACAAAATACGACGGCCAAAGCGCGATCCCGGAGGCTGTACACGACGATGCTGACGAAGTTTGAATGCGTGGTAATGGACGACGAAACCTACGTCAAAGCCGACTACAAGCAGCTTCCGGGACAGTTTTATACGGCAACAGGAAGGGGAAAGGTAGCAGATATTTTCAAGCACATAAAACTGTCAAAGTTCGCAAAAAAATATCTCGTGTGGCAAGCCATCTGTACCTGTGGCTTGAAAAGCAGCATTTTCATAGCTTCCGGGATTGTCAACCAAGAAATTTACGTGAAAGAGTGTTTGAATAAACGTCTGCTGCCTTTCTGAAGAAACACGGTTGTTCCGTACTGTTTTGGCCGGATTTGGCATCTTGCCATTACGGTAAAAAGGCCATGGAGTGGTACGCCGCCAACAACGTGCAGGTGGTTCCCAAGGACAAGAACCCTCCCAACACGCCAGAGCTCCGCCCAATTGAGAAATACTGGGCTATTGTCAAGCGGAACCTAAAGAAGACCAAAAAAACTGCTAAGGACGAGCAACAGTTCAGGGCAAACTGGCTTTCTGCGGCGAAGAAGGTGGACAAGGTGGCTGTACAAAATCTGATGGCAGGTGTCAAGCGTGAGGCCCGGCAATGCGGATTTGGAAAAGCGAAAGCCTAACTGAATATTTTTCCTGAATTTTATACTAATTGAACTTGAAAAAGAAATTTAATTTGATTTTTTACACGCGTTTTCCCTTGACCAAATTTTGACCGTATCACCCTTTAGAAGTTAATTTCTTCTTTATCAGGTTAATAAAAAAAACTACGGATTCTAAAACTAACAAGAAATATAGCCCTTTTTGAAATAGGATTTTTTTTTGTACACATGAAAAATTCAATGAAAGAATTCTTGTTGAAACTTTTAAAGTATTTAAAGTATTTTGTATTTTATGTAAAAATGAGATATTCAAAAGCCTAGTCTAAAATTGTAATCCTCCTATTTTATATATTATCTCTTTACAGGTAAAAATCATAAAATTTGAAATATGTATATGCTTATTAGAAATATCATCAATTTAGATTTATATGAAATATTTTTTCATAATAAATTTATTATAACTTTTACGGATTTAATTGCTTCGTTTGACAATTTGAAAGCTGAGCTGAGCTAAACGGAACTGCAAACTAAAGTCACAGTAAGTTATTTCCAACAAATCCTCAGTCCCCATGGTCATATCTTTACGAAAAATTCAAATGGCAAAATATTTATTCTAATCTAATTTTTGAGTGGAAAAACCATTTATCAAAGCTATATTACCCATTAGTTATGTCTAGATGGTATTTGAAACTTAAGTTTATACAAACACACCCACACAAGGATGCCTTTATAACATGTAGAAAATAAACATAAGAGTGTATATGTGTGTGTGTGTTAGCGTTTGTATAGAACGTGTGCTTGCTTACTTTCAATGTCGTATCTCAAACATTTCCCTTTGTAATTTATATAAATTCTCATTGGACTGGTAACTCCTTCGTGGTGTCCTTGTATAAGTGAGTGTGGTCATAGAAATGTGTGTGTGTGTATGAGTATGTGTGTACACTTTCATATGTAATGACTTTGTTCGAAATCAACACCCACATCCCCACACATATTCGTCTTTATTCATTTCATACACAAATAGAAATATCCACATGCAATCCTATAGACCTGTCACATTCATTTATTATTGGTCACATCCTATATCCAATTGGATTTGTATTAATTTTATTAGACTCCTCAAACCCAAAAATGTCATTATACCTCGCCCCATAGTTGTTGCCAGCCACTAGTTTATGTGGCCTGCCACATAATACTGGCCATGAAAAATGTTCTTCAGCAAGATGATGAAGTAGGAGGTCACTTTTGGCAATGGACATATTTAATGGTTTCATGAAAAATGCAAATGTCTAACACGATGTGTATTAGAAATTTAACTGTGATCACTCGAAGACGAATTATTAGAGAAATTTTATAATTTATTTTTTTTTAGTTTTATATGAAGGTCATATATACGCTGGCCATATGAAATGGCCGAAAATTAAGGCCCCCCCATCATGGGTTGCGTACAAAGTTTTACAAAAGATAGTTATCCACAATTGCATATCTTATGTTGGGGTAACAGTTACCGATGACCAGGTATTTTAAATTTTCTTTTCATTGTCTTCTAGCTAAAAAACGAACAAAGATTTTTTTCCTAAAATCAAGTACGCAAAACTAAAATATAAAAGAGAATTGGGTTTTGAAATTATCCTTCGAAGTAAATCAATATGAAACTCTGCTCCCTGGGACCATATAGCTACATATGTGGGGAAAGATATTTGGGTGCTATATCTAAATCTGAACCCATTTGGCTGATATTTTGCAAGTTTTACTACACTCAAAAAGCATTCGGATGTATAAATACGTCAATTATGGCCAGATCAGCGACAAATATATATGGCAGCTATTTCTAAATTTGGACCGATTTTTTTCCAAAGTCAAAGCGATTGTCTTTGAGCCGAACAGACAAACGGACGGACATTACTAAATCGACTCAAAAAATGAGGGTATATTGGCCATATTCATAACCTCCACCACTTCTGTGGTACAGAGTATAATAACTTTGTGCATTTGAATGTAACGCCACGAAAGACCAGTCCAGATCCATCGTTTGGTTTATCGATTTTCTTAGAATAAAATTCTGAGTCGATTTAGTGCAAAGTACAACTTGCAGTTTTAATTATCTTCAAATTTGTCCTAGGATCGTATTTCCACTCAGAGACAATCGCTATTGATTTTGGAAAAAATCGGTTCAGATTTATATATAGATCCCACCTATCTTTCGCCCACTATGCACATATATTGTCCGAGCAAACCAGAGTTGTAACCTGGTTTGCTCGCAATCTTGTACGAGGAGTACAATTGATATTGTCGGCAATTGGGACAACTTTAGTTCAAATCGGTTTAGATTTAGATATAGCTCCCACATATATCTTTCGTCCGATTTACACTCATATGACCACATAGGACAAAGTTTAACACCGATTCACGTTAAATTTTGCACAGAGGGAAGAATTGATATTTTATCTATGCATGCTTTATATGGTTAAAATGGGTTCATACTTAGATATAACTCCCATATATATCTTTCGCTCGATTTTCACTCATATAACCATAGAAGCCAAAGTGTTACTCCGATTTATGCGAGGCTCTGCTCTGGGAGTGAGAGTGCATGCCAAATTTGGTTAAAATGCATGCCAAATTTAAATATAGCTTCAATACATATCTTTCGTCCGATATATATTTAATTGATAAGAGACCTGATTTTTGCCTTTATTTCCTTCATTTTTTACTAAGATTTACTACGATTGTGTAGAAGTGCAAACAGTTTTGTCCAAATCGATTCAGATTTAAATACAAATTAAAAACATGTGTGAACCGAATTCAATGTTTTGGATGTAAATTAAAAAATTCTGTGATATTTTGTCAAATAAATAATTTTTATAATTTTTTTTTATAATTTTTAATGGATTCAAACGCTTGTCGGAAACATTTGATCTCAAATATTTTCAAAAATTAACATTATTTTTCAGATTAGATGTAGCATTTTTTTCGACAAAATTTAAATGATTTGTACCATTTTATGAATACTTACTCTGTTTTTAACCTCTTTGAAACAAAAAAAAAATAAAATTACCCATTAAACGTATGAACAAATCATGTTATAAAAAATTGAATTAAAAGAACTTCCTGGGTAGTTAAAATAAAGAACATCATTGGGAGTGCATCTTCTGAAAGTGCTTTTAAAGTTAAAATTGTTGAAATAAAATTGTGCCAAAATGTTCTATAGAAATAAAATTTGACATTTTCCATAAAATTAAAATTTTGACAAAATTTTCTATAAAAATAAAATTTTGGTAGATTATTTTTGGCTCAAGCGGCAACCATGATTATGAACCGATGTGGACCAATTTTTGTGTGATTGGGGGTCGGCTATATATGGACCAATTTTGACATGGTTATTAGCGGCTATATAATAACATCAAGTTGCAAATTTCAACCGGATCGGATGTATTTTGCTTCTCCAAGAGGCTCCGGAGATCAAATCTGGGGAAAGGTTTATATGGGGGCTATATATAATTATGGACCGATATGGACCAATTCTTGCGTGTTTGTTGGAGACGATATGGACCAATTTTTGAATGGTTGTTAGATAACATATAACATCACATATAAAATTTCAACCGAATCGGAGGAATTTTGCTCCTCCAAGAGGTTCCGGAGGTCAAATCTGGGGATCAATTTATATGGGGGCTATATATAATTATGACCAATATGGACCAATACTTGCTTGTTTGTTAGAGACCACATACTAACACCACGTTTCAAATTTCAAACGGATCGGATGAATTTTCACCCTCCAAAAGGCTCCGGAGGACAAATCTGTTGATCGGTTTATATAGGGGCCAAGGCCGTATTCAGGGGGGATGAGGGGGATCAACCCCCCCCCGAAATGAATGAATATTTTTATATAAATAAATATATATTTTTAGCTGCATAGAAAATCTTATCGAAGATGTTGAAGAAAAGCTGGAGGTTTTATTTTGAAGAACGCTTACCTATAAAACTTGCACAAATCATAGAAAACTAGTTGAAAAGCCCGTCAAACGACGGTCGAAAAAAACAAATTATTTTTGTTCTCGCACCACAAATTTCATTTTTGGAAAATGTATTTGTGCTTTTTATGTGTGTTTGTTGTTCTTTTTGCAAATGAAATGGCGCAAAACCCGCGAAAAGAAACTGCCTAATTCAGCGATGGAAGCAATAAAGAGATTTTTCCAAACGTGCATATTCTTTTAAAAATTTTGGTCACTTTGCCAGTTACTCAGGGATGGAAAATACAATTTTTAAGAAAGTACAAAAAAGGTATTTTTTGAGCGGAAAGGTACTTTTTACTAAATTTCAACAAAAATTTCACTGGAAGATTATTGTCAAGAGACTGAATTTTAAAAAAATAAAATTTTTACAAAATTTTCAATTGAAATAAAATTTTGACAAAATTTTCTATAAAAATAAAATTTTGCAAAAATTCTATATAGAAATAAAATGTTGACAACTATTTCTACTATTTCGATAATATAGAATCGCATTCTTTTTTCGACTAAAACTTTCTTGAAGTTCAATAAAATCCTGTTTTTGAATATGTCTTTTACAAAATCTAGATTTTCTTCCCACATGAACATGTCTTGTAAAAGACTATTAGCAACTAAGGTTGATAAAGACTTTCTCAAAATATTAAAATATTTTGTCAAAGCTATTGTACCATAAATCTGATATCGACTCAAAAATGTCTACACAAAAGGTACTAAATCATTCGCGGGGGTACTACGGTACTGACCGGGGTGAAAAAGTACTTTAGTACTGCATTTTCCATCCCTGCAGTTACTACGTGCTCCTCCGAACGTTCATTTTCAAAAATGAAGAGATTAAAGACGTATCTTAGAAATTCGACTGGTGAGAGTAGACTCAATGGATTGGCATTAATGTCGGTTCATCGCCGAATAAATGTGCCGACTGAAGAAGTCATTGATTTATTTGCTTCCCAAAAAGCCCGTCGGCTCAATTTAATATTATAACAAGTATATACAGCACTAAGTTCGGCCGGGCCGAATCTTAAATACCCACCACCATGAACCAAATATTAGGGTTTCCTTTGAAATTTCAGGAGGGCTTGAGGACTTGAGGATATTCCCGAAGATAAATTTAAAGATTTCACCTATGAGGACTATATCAGATTCTGTATTTATAAGAACCATTTTTGTTTGAGTTTTAAAGGAATCATTAACATCTCTTCTAAGTGTGCAAGAAAATTATAAAATAAAGTCTTGATTTGAAATCTTAAATCTGTAGAAGTAAAATCTGGAAATTTTACATTGAGTTTCAAGCAATTTTCATGATCAGTGCGCCTTCTACACCCTCAAGAAGTGAAGTCGGTCTATATGGAGGCATTACCAAATGGATCGATAAAAACTTAATCCGATACACGTTTTTGTGAGCCTAAAATGCCAGAATATTTACAATTTCAGGCAAATCAGATAAAAACTACGGTTTCTAGAAACCCAAGGAGTTAAATCGGGAGATCGTTCTTATGGGGGCTATACTAAAATATGGACCGATACTCACCGTTTTCGGCACACCTATTTATGACCCGAAAATACCTCTAGATTTCCAATTTCAGGCAAATAGGATAAAAACTTCGGATTCTAGAAGCCCAAGAAGTAAAATCTTGAAATCGGTCTATATGGGGGCTATACCAAAATAGGGACCGATACTCACCATTTTCGGCACACCTCTTTATGGTCATAAAATACCTCTACATTTCTAATTTCAGACAAATTGGATAAAAACTACGGTTTCTATAAGCCCAAGACCCCAAATTCGGGAGGTCGTTTTATATGGGGACCATACCAAAACATGGACCGATACTCACAATTTTTGGCACACGTATTTGTGGTCCTACAATACCTCTAGATTTCCAATTTCAAGTAAATTGAATAAAAACTGCGGTTTCTATAAGCCCAAGAAGTTAAATCGGGAGATCGGTCTATACCAAAACATAGACCGATAATCGCCATTTTTGCACACTTCTTTATGGCCATAAAATACCTCTAGGTTTCAAATTTCAGGCAAATTGGACCCCAAATCGGGAGGTCGGTTTATATGGGGACTATATCAAAACCTGGACCGATATAGCCCATCTTCGAACTTGACCTGCCTGCAGACAAAAGAGGAGTTTGTGCAAAATGTCAGTACGATTGCTTCATTATTGAAGACTGTAGAGTGATTACAACAGACAGACAGCCAGACAGACAGACGGACATGGTTATATCGTCTTAGAATTTCTCCCCGATCAAGAATATATATATACTTTATATAGTCGGAAATCGATATTTCGATGTGTTACAAACGGAATGACAAACTTATTATACCCCCGTCACCATTATATGGTGGTGGGTATAAAAGTATTGTATACATACCTATGCATAAATAAAATTTTCTACACATGAGATTATATGAATATTTTTTTTTATAGTTGAACCCCCCCCGAATTAAAATCCTGGCTACAGCCTTGATAGGGGCTATATATAATTATGGACCGATATGGACCAATTTTTGCATGGTTGTTAGAGACCCTATACTTACACCATGTACCAAATTTCAGCCAGATCGGATGAGACATGCTACTCTTATAGGCTCCGCAAGCCAAATCTGGGGGTCCGTTTATATGGGGGCTATACGTAAAAGTTGACTGATATAGCCCATTTACAATACCGTCCGACCTACATCAATAACAACTACTTGTGCCAAGTTTGAAGTCGACACCTTGTTTCGTTCGGAAGTTAGCGTGATTTCAACAGACGCACGGACGGACGGACATGCTTAGATCGACTCAGAATTTTACCACGACCCAGAATATATATACTTTATGGGTCTTAGAGCAATATTTCGATGTGTTACAAACGGAATGACAAAGTTAATATAACTTTGTTGAAGGTATAAAAGTGGACCGATGTGGACCAATTTTTGCATGGTTGTTAAAGACCATATACTAACCCTACGTACCAAAATTTCAGCCGGATTGGGGTCTATATAATTATGGACCAATTTTTGCATGGTTGTTAGAGACCATATACAAATACCATGTATCAAATTTCAGCCGTATCGGATGAAACTTGCTGCTCTTAGAGGATCCGCAAACCAAATCTGGGGATCGGTTTATATGGGGCTATATATAATTATGGACCGATATGGACCAATTTGTGCATGGTTGTTACAGACCATATACTAACATCACACACCAAATTTCAGCCGGATCAGATGAAATTTGCTTTTCGTTGAGGCTCCGCAAGCCAAATCTGGGGATCAATTTATATGGTGGCTATATATAATTATGGACCGATCTGAGCCAAATTTTTGCATGGTTGTTAGAGACCATATACCAACACCACCCACCAAGTTTCAGCCGGATGGCATGAAATATTCTTCCCTTAGAGGCTCCGCAAGCCAAATCTGAGGGTCCGTTTATATGGGGGCTATACGTAAAAGTAGACCGATATGGCCCATTTGCAATACCATCCGACCTACATCAATAGCAACTACTTGTGCCATGTTTCAAGTCGATAGCTTGTTTCGTTCGGAAGTTAGCGTGATTTCAACAGACTGACGGGCGGACATGCTTAGATCGACTCAGAATTTCACCACGACCCAGAATATATATACTTTATGGGGTCTTAGAGCAATATTTCGATGTGTTACAAACGGAATGACAAAGTTAATATACCCCCATCCTATGGTGGTGGGTATAAAAAATTGTGATATTTTGCTAAATAAATATTTTTTATAATTTCTTTTTTTTATAATTTGTAATGCATTCTAACCTTTGTTCGAAATTTTTGACCTCAAATATTTCCAAAAATTCGCAATTTTTCTAGAATGGATTCAGCATTTTTTTTTTTTTTTGACAAAATTTAAATAATTTGTACCATTTTATTAACCCTTACTCGGTTTTCGACATGTTTGAATCGAAAAATATTAAAATTAACCTTTGAAAATTTGAAAAAAAGCGAGATATAACAAATTGAATTAAAAGAACTTCCTGAGTAGTTAAAAAAGAACATCTTTGGAGGACATTTTTTGTAAGTGCTTTTAAAGTGGTGCCCTTAGAAGTACTTCCAATTTTTTTTGCTGGATACTGATATACTTTATAGTACAACGGAATTCTATAAAAAAATGTCAAGTAATTTCACGTTTTCCATTCCTAGTCAGAATGTTGAACTAATATATATAGCAGTAAATATATTTTTTATTGTCATTCTTTACAAAAAAAAAGTGTCATAAACTAAGCAAGCAATCCCGCCTTTGTCCAGAACATCAGTTGGTTTTCACCATGCAACTGTTTGGGATTTCACTGGAGGAAAGTAAAACGTGCACATTTGTTGTCATTTATATTTAATTTCCATTACAAGTAATAGCCCCTATGAATTGACTTTACGTTTCCGGTTCCCTTTTAAGTGGGTGGGTGAAATGGTCATGTACTGTCAGGCCACCTAGAACAGTTCGTGTATCCTGCAACAACATCATTTTTTAACACTTTGAACCATTAATTTATCTGTGTTAAGCCTTCTGGCTAGAAGGCGATAGCCTTTCATAGATGGCAAACTTGTGCTATATCACATCAGGATTCTATGCTGCTACTACTGCTGCTGCTGATTGTTCTTATATTGTTATTCCATTCATTTTGATCTGTCTCAGGCCTTCGTTTTCCTTTTTTCTAAAGTTTCTCTTCCTTCTACACCTTTTGCAAATGTAGGGGGAATGGGGAATATTAGAGTTTTGTATCGTTTATTATTCTATTGTTTTTGGTGTAGTTGTTATGGCTGCTATGGCTTTCGGACTCGGTTGGACTAGTATGTCTTTGGATTCGCTTTTGACGCAGTCACGTATCCTGTATTAAAGTAAGATTTATGACTTTACGGGTTATAAAATGACTTTAGATTGATTCCCGTCATATGATGACACTTTACATTATACTACGTAGTAGGAGCTGGTGCTATTTTTCTAATTTGTATCTTTTGTTCATTTGACAAACACTTGATATATACACTCAAAGAAATTAGTGTTGTTTTAGAAGCTAGAAACAAAACAATAAAAACTTTTGTGATATATTTTATATGAACGAAAAGTGTGAATAAAAATGAAGCATAAAATTTCACTCACTGAAAGTAGTTCAGAATTTACTGAATTTTGTATATTTTACAAAAAATTTCTTCATCTTGATTTTAGAGAGCGTTAAGGAAATTTTTTGTAAATTCTATAAGTATGCCTACACTTACAGAGGATACAGATAGGTTGTGACAATCGAATTTATTGCCAACCTCCTTTTGGCAGTTGTAGCAACTATCAGTTGGCAGTTGTGTCACCCAACAAATTCGGTCGACTCAATCGAATGACGTGAAACACTATATATGGAGTTGGTTGTGTCAGACGATGAAATTGGTCGTTGCTCCCTTCTTCATTTGGTTGTGTCTCCCAACTTTAAAGCACCATGACCGAATTGAATAACAAAATTCCACAAAATACTGCATTTTATTTATATTTTTTTGATGATAGGAAGGTATATATACTTAAATACAATATATTAATACATTAAAAAAAATGTAAATCGACAGTTAATGGAGCTAAATCTTTGGTACTCTTAGCATATTGGTATTTATAGATGGTGTCCGAACTGTCTATAGTTTGTCTAAAACACAATAAATTAAGTAAAGAAATTAGTGTGGAGTTTTAAAAACGACATACGAACCTATCCCCGATGGTCACTTTCTTGGGGTTTCATATATATAAGGCAGATGCAGAGATGGATTTTTTCAGAGCCGCCGTATTAAACACAATAAATTATTCAACATTGAGGATGCGCCCCGTATTTATTTCCCTTGCACGCTCACGCACGACATATTAATTTTAGTCCCATTCACGCACATTCACGAGATATGCTTTGGATTTTGTTCACGACTCACGCGATTCACCTCTAGTTCTATATATTATCAAATAACGTAGATCTTCGGTGAGTGAAGACAATTGCAAGAAATCCTCGGCAAACATTCAACAATTTTTCTATTATTTCCGTCTCCAAGATGGGGTTTCATTAAAAAAAAGACGATTTTTAACAGTTTTCGAAGTCACCTCAAGTTTTTCTTGGTGTATTCATTATACCCACCACCATAGAATGGTGATGGGGGTATAATAAGTTTGTCATTCCGTTTGTAACACATCGAAATATCGATTTCCGACTATATAAAGTATATATATTCTTGATCAGGGAGAAATTCTAAGACGATATAACGATGTACGTCTGTCCGTCTGTCTGTCTGTCTGTCTGTCTGTCTGTCTGTTGTAATCACGCTACAGTCTTCAATAATAAAGCAATCGTGCTGAAATTTTGCACAACCTCATCTTTTGTCTGCAGGCAGGTCAAGTTCGAAGATGGGTTATATCGGTCCAGGTTTTGATATAGTCCCCATATAAACCGACCTCCCGATTTGGGGTCTTGGGGTTATAGAAATCGTAGTTTTTATCCTATTTGCCTGAAATTTGAAATCTGAAGGTATTTTATGACCATAAAGAGGTGTGCCAAAAATGGTGAGTATCGGTCCATGTTTTGGTATAGCCCCCATATAGACCGATCTCCCGATTTTACTTCTTGGGCTTATAGAAACCGCAGTTTTTATTCAATTTACCTGAAATTGGAAATCTAGAGGTATTGTAGGACAAAAATACGTATGCCAAAAATTGTAAGTATCGGTCCATATTTTGGTATAGCCCCCATATAGACCGATGTCCCGATTTTACTTCTTGGGCTTATAGAAACCGCAGTTTTTATTCAATTTACCTGAAATTGGAAATCTAGAGGTATTGTAGGACCACAAATACGTGTGCCAAAAATTGTGAGTATCGGTCCATGTTTTGGTATGGTCCCCATATAAAACGACCTCCCGATTTGGGGTCTTGGGCTTATAGAAAGCGTAGTTTTTATCCAATTTGTCTGAAATTGGAAATCTAGGGGTATTTTCGGACTATACAGAGGTGTGCTGAAAATGGTGAGTATCGGTCCATATTTTGGTATAGCCCCCATATAGACTGATTTCCCGATTTTACTTTTTGGGCTTCTAGAATCCGAAGTTTTTATCCTATTTGCCTGAAATTGGGAATCTAGAGGTATTTTCCGGTCATAAAGAGGTGTGCCGGAAACGGTGAGTATCGGTCAATGTTTTAGTATAGCCGCCATAAGAACGATCTGCCGATTTAACTCCTTGGGTTTCTAGAAACTGTAATTTTTATCTGATTTGCCTGAAATTGTAAATATTCTGGTATTTTAGGCTCGGTCCATTTGGTAATGCCTCCATATAGACCGACTTCACTTGATTTGCTTGAAACTCAATGTAAAATTTCCAGATTTTACTTCTACAGATTTAAGATTTCAAATCAAGACGTTATTTTATAATTTTCTTGCACACTTACAAGAGATGTTAATGATTCCTCTAAAACTCAAACAAAAATGGTTCTTATAAATCCAGAATCTGATATAGTCCTCATAGGTGAAATCTTTAAATTTATCTTCGGGAAGTGTCCTCAAGTCCTCAAGCCCTCCTAAAATTTCAAAAGAAACCCTAATATTTGGTTCATGGTGGTGGATATTTAAGGTTCGGCCCGGCCGAACTTAGTGCTTTATATACTTGTTTTGTTTTATTATTTCCACTTCCAATAAATTTTGTCAACGTTATATATACATTATTTGTTAAAATATATATTAAATAATTTTATCGTATTCTTTTTTTGTTTTGAGTGTGCCATAGTTTGTATAGGATATATTACCAGACTCGTCTCTTATATGTGAATGCCTGTCCAGTAAGTCTAGCTACTCTCGTATATATTACGAGTACATATTTATTCAAAACCTTCTCAACTCAATCGATATCATTTTCCTGTTCCATTCATTTATTTATCTGGCCATTTTTTTTTTTGTTTTTTGCTTCAATACCTGCTTTTGTTTATTTCTTGTTCTCTTAACTTCTAAACTATCAGTCGTTTCTTCCTTACAATATCAGTGTGCTTTTTATCGTTTTTATTTGTCTTTTCAAAAGAAACTGTTTGCCGCTTTCCTGGTTGAATAATAGTAAATTGAATGCGTCACATTTGTCTTATAAATAGTGACACACACAAGCAGAGATACACAAACACTTAAACACTCTCACGCTTACAATTTGCCCCAGAAGTGAAAACAAAATCAAATGTAGTAGTTTTGATTTGGGAATAAAGAACATCCAACCCATGTACTGTGGTATTTCAAATGAAGGGATTATTTCTCCAATTTAGAATGGTTATTAAGGAAGGTAAAGCTTTTTGTTAAAAAAAAAAAACACAAATCTAAGATTTTATGAACCGCTTTCATTTTCTGATGAAAAACCCATAAAATTAATCTACAGCATGTCTGATATGTATTGATTTATTCCAATGACAATTTATTCCAATGACAATTCCCATATTTCATTTTAATTTTTTCTGTGAAGAAGTAAATTCGGGAGATCGGTCTATATGGGGGCTATACTAAAACATGGACCGATACACACCATTTTCGGCACACCTATTTGTGGTCCTAAAATACCTCTAGATTTCAAATTTTAGGCAAATCGAATAAAAACTCCGTTTTTTAGAAGCCCAAGAAATAAAATCGGGAGATCGGTCTATATGGGGGCTATACCAAAACATCGACCGATACACACTATTTTCGACACATCTAGTTGTGGTCCTAAAATACCTCTAAATTTCCAATTTCAGACAAATCGGATAAAAACTACACTTCTTCAAGTGTGTGATACATTTTTTTGGATGTGAATTATAAAATTAACTGATATTTTTATAAATAAATAATTTTTAAAGTTGTTTGTGATTTCTAGCACATTTTAATGCATGTTTGCTCTCGAAACGGTTAATGTGGTGCATCGCTTCAAATGATTTTATAAGTGAAAGCAAAATTTAATCGAAGCAGTCATAGAAATACCATATATATCGAAAAATGAGATTGGGCTATAGACATTGAGATCCCACCGATGCCAAAAAAAAATTTAGGCTGGAAAGAACAACCGAATTGCTTTATTTGCACGAAAGAGGCCAGTTATAGAATTAGGATCTCTCCTATAAGAAACAATTCCAAATTGTGCAATTTCAACAAAATTATGGGTTATGCTTGCCAAAGTGGTCAGCTGAAAATGTACATCCCCGATTGCCGACTAGCACTCAAGCATCGTCGGTGATAGTCCACACTTATCATCCGCCGATAGTCGCTCCCCAATCATATTTATCGACCATGGTGTTAAAATAAATGTCGAGTATTATTGGTCAGATAAATTAAAATTCCAACAGGACAACGTGTCAACCAAGAATGACTTAAAAAGAAGGTTTAACGCTTCATTTTAGAGCACAATGACTAGGTGGCCATTGTCAATCAATCCGTATGATTGGGGCAATTTGGAGAGTTAGGATAGGACTAAAAACTATCAATGATCCGATCATCTCAAAAAGGGCTTAACCGGAAATGTGGCAAAATACCACAGAGCCCCTTTTATACAGCATATGAGGGTTTTGTCGTCCGGTTGAAGGTCAAAGGTAGCCAATGCGAACGAATCTAAATTGATTTAAAAATTTGATGTATTTTCTATAATCAATGTAAAATAAATTGTGAAATGATATAGAAAATATCAAGATGATGATAGCCCACATATAAATACCTTAAATTAAAGCAGCTACAAAATAAAAAGAAACAAAAAAAGGAAACCTTAATTTCGCATAGCAAAAAAACAAAAACTTTTACACCAAAAATAAATAAAAATTGTTGGTTTAAATACTATATATTACAAGTTTTTAATATCCTTTAGCGTTTAAACAGCCTGGAGTCTTTTTGGCATTGAGCGGGCTAGGGTTTTCGTAAAATTTCTGGGAATTCAACTCCCCAAAATATATCAATAAGGATGTATTACAGTGTTTCTCTACTAGAAATGTTAAAGTTCTTTAGCCTTGTTTAGATATATGCCCATATGTGCACTGAAAAAACAGTGAACCCACCAGGAAGAAAACTTTCGGTTAATTTGAGAAAATTTTAAATATTTGTAGAAAATTTTAACTAAACAAACGTGGGCATCACGCCGATGTCATAAAAATAAGTACATATTTTTCGGTAAATTCAAGAAAATTTATTAGACATAACTAAGTTTTTTCACTTGTTAAAGAAAATTTTGTAGTTTGAAGGAAAAACTTGGAGTTCAAAACTGCAAGAATGTCTCTAGTGACATACGAAGTTCATGATGGACGCATTTTTGGTAAAATTTACAAATTTAAAGAAATTCTGAACTGTTTTGTGGAAGACACGAATTTAGTTCATCTTTATGCTTCACTGGAATATATTTTTTTCCTCGGGTTTAGTTAGTTTAACTAACGTACACAAAAAATTATTAAATTAAAGAAAACTTTCTCTAAACATAATTCCATGAACTAGAATAAAGTTAAATTGGCTTTAGTGAAATAGAGAGTTCACTTTTTTTGAGTGTGTTCAATTGCATTCAAAACCGGGCCTTGTGGAGGTTGAGGTAATATTTTTTTGGTATTGAATACACGGTTGCCACTCGAGCCAAAAGTAATCAATCAAAATTTTGAGAAAATTCTAACAAACAAAAAATTCGTCTATAGAAAATTTTGCTAAAATTTTATTTCTATAGAAAATTTCGTTAAAATTTCACTTCTAGAGAAAATTTTGTTAAAATTTTATTTCTATAGAAAATTTTGTTAAAATTTTATTTCTATAGAAAATTTTGTCAAAATCTTATTTTTATATAAAATTTCGTTAAAATTTAATTTCTAGAGAAAATTTTGTTAAAATTTTATTTCTATAGAAAATTTCGTCAAAATTTTATTTCTATAGAAAATTTTGTCAAAATTTTATTTTTATAGAAAATGTTGACAAAATTTTATTTCTAGGGAAAATTTTATCAAAATTTTGTTTCTATAGAAAATGCTGAAAAAGTTTTTTTATAGTAAATTTTGTCAAAATTTTATCACAAAAAAAAAATTTGGTCAAAATTTTACTTCTATAGAAAATTTTTTCAAAATTTTATTTCTATAGAAAATGTTTTAAAAATTTTATGTCTATAGAAAATTTTGTCAAGATTTTATGTCTTTAGAAAATTTTATCCAAATTTCATTTCTTTAGAAAATTTTGTCAAAATTTTGTTTATTTCTATAGAAAATGTTGACAACGTTTTCTTTTCTTCTTTTGAAAATTTTGTCAAAATTTTATCAAAAAAAAATTGGCCGATTTTTTTTTTCTATAGAAAATTTAGTCAAAACTATATAACAACAAGTAAGGAAAGTCTAACGTCGGGCGGGGCCGACTATATTATACACTGCACCACTTTGTAGATCTAAATTTTCGATACCATATCACATCCGTCAAATATGTTGGGGGCTATACATAAAGGTTTGTCCCACAGACATACATTTAAATATCACTCGATCTGGACAGAGATCTATAGACTCAAAATTTAAGTTAGCTAACGCACTAGGGTGGTACACAATTTTAGTAAAAAACAAGTAAGTAAAGTCTAAAGTCGGGCGGAGCCGACTATATTATACCCTTCATGTAGACAATATTTGTGTTACCATCTCAACTAATTCAAATTTGCTGGGAGCTATATAAAGGTTTGCATTTCCAGATACAAATACTTTTAATGGAGACAATTTTTTGTACATTTTACAAAAACTCTAGAATTAAAATTTAAATCGGCTAACGCCTTGGGATGAAACACAATGGTAATAAAAAACAAGGAAAATGTTGGTATTTTGACCATTTTTGTCGAAATCAGAAAAACATATATATGGGAGCTATATCTAAATCTGAACCGATTTCAACCAAATTTTGCACGCATAGCTACTATGCTAATTCTACTCCCTGTGCAGAATTTCAACTAAATCGGAGTTAAAAATTGGCCACTGTGGTCATATGAGTGTAAATCGGGCGAAAGCTATATATGGGAGCTATATCTAAATCAACCAAATTTGGCATGCATAGCAACACTGCCAATTATACTCCCTGTTCAAAATTTCAATTAAATCGGAGTGAAAGATTGGCCACTGTGGTCATATGAGTGTAAATCGGGAGATCTTGACTACACTACTAATTGTACTCCAGCGCAAAATTTCAACCAAATTGGGGTAAAACTCTGGCTTCTGGGACCGTATTAAACTATATCGGGGGAAAGATATATATGGGAGCTATATCTAAACCGATTTCAATCGAATTTACCAAGCATTGGTAGAATGTCAATTCTACTCTCTATGCAAAATTTCACGAAAATCGGTAGTAAACTTTGGCCTCTGTGTTCATATGAGTCTAAATCGGATGAAAGATATATATGGGAGCTATATCTAAATCTGAACCGATTTGGCTGATATTTTGCAAGTTTTTCGAGACTCATCAAATATTCGGATGTACGGAATTTGAAGAACATCGGTTGATAAACACGCGAATTATAACCAGATCGGGGATAAATATATATGACAGCTATATCTAAATGTGAACCGATTTTTTCCAAAATCAATAACGATCGTCTTTTTTCCCCAAAACGACCCTGTGCCAAATTTGAGGACGATCGGACTTAAACTGCGACCTGTACTTTGCGCACAAAAATACATGATCAGACAGACAGACAGACGGACGGACAGACAGACAGACAGACGGGCATCGCTAAATCGACTCAGAATTTAATTCTAAGACGACCGGTATACTAAGCGATGGGTCTCAGACTTTTCCTTCTTGGCGTTACATACAAATGCATAAACTTATTATACCTTGTACCACAGTAGTGGTGAAGGGTATAAATATGGGAAACATTTAAATCTGAAGGAATTTAAAGGAAACTTCGCGAAAGTTTATTTATGATTTATCGCTCGATATATATGTATTAGAAGTTTAGGAAAATTGAAGTAATTTTTACAACTTTTCGACTAATCAGTGGCGATTTTACAAGGAAAATGTTGGTATTTTGACCATTTTTGTCGATATCAGAAAAACATATACATGGGAGATATATCTTAATCTGTACCGATTTCAACCAAATTTGGCACGCATAGCTACAATGCTAATTCTACTCCCTGTGCTAAATTTTAACTAAATCGGAGCAAAAAATTGGCCTCTGTGGTCATATGAGTGTAAATCGGGCGAAAGCTATATATGGGAGCTATATCTAAATCTGAACCGATTTCAATAAAATTTGGCACACTTGACTATAGTACTAATCGTTCTTCTTGTGAAAAATTTTAAGCAAATTAGGGTAAAACTCTGGCTTCTGGGACCATATAAGCCCATATCGGGCGAAATATATATGTATGGGAGCTATATCTAAATCTGAACCGATTTCTTCCAAAATCAGCAGGTTCTATTCTGAGCCAAAACAAATACATTTGCCAAATTTGAAGTCGATTGGACTAAAACTGTGACCTAGATTTTGATTACAAAAATATGTTCACGGACAGACGGACAGGGCTATATCGACTCAGGAGCCCACCCTGAGCATTTTTGCCAAAGACAGCATTTGTTTATCTCGTCTCCTTCTGGGTGTTGCAAACATATGCACTAACTTATGATACCCTGTTCCACAGTGTGGCGCAGGGTATAAAAAAACAAAAAATTGGTCGAAATTTTATTTCTATATCATTATCTTGGACAAACACGAATTCACTTTCCATATCCATTTTTGGACAGTTTCGGCCAAATTATCCTTCAGAATACTTAAATTATCTTTTTGGTGTATAGTTCCCTTAAAAAAATATGAGGTTCCCAACGCCATTTGGATGTCATCACATTTCCACCTACGTGATTAACAGTATGTGTAATATTTTTGGTTTGTCCCCATTTTTATTACTTGTTTCTCCAGGCATAGTACAGACTTAAATAAACTAAATTCGGACTCATCAGAAAACATAACTGTGTGCCAAAATGCATTGTATGTAATAATAATTATAATTATAAATGATTATATAAATAATTCGTGCATTTTAAATAAAAAAGGGGGAAAAAGAAATATTCCAAATGTTGTTAACCACATACACGGAGGAAAAAACCTGTTTTTCATATGTTTGGGTGGAAAAATTATATGTTTGTAACTCAAATTTTTTAACTCAATATTTTTAAGTGCAAGCATATAATGTTCATAAACTAGCATAACATGTTTGGGACATATTTGTTAATATGTTAGAACATATTTTGTTTGGGACATAAATTGTTTGTAAATATAATATGTTTAGATGCAAACATATATTAGTTTAGAAATAGACTATAAACATATATGTGTTTAGAAAGAGAGACCTAGAGAAGATGCTGCAAGTAAAATAATGGGAGTAACCAATTGGCGCCTAAAAAATGTATCCAGACAAAGAAAATTTCATTAAAATTTTTTTCTACCAGTGTATGCCCTAAGGTGAAACATAATATGTTTGAACAATACAAACAATATTTTGTTTGGACCAATCCTGAATATATACTTGAAGCAAAATGCGTTTGGGGTATATGTTACAGAAGCGTTTTTTTTTTTTTTGGTTTTGAGGGTGTAGGTGGGAATGTGACGGACTATATATAACTATGGACCGTTAAGAACCAATTTTTGTGAGGGTGTTAAATGCCATATACTTATACCCCGCACCAAATTTCAACCGTATAGAATGAATTTTGGTCCTCTAAGAAGATCCGCAAGCAAAATCTGGGGATCGATTTATATGGGGGCTATACGTAAACATGGTCCATATGGTCCATTTGCAATACCATCCGACCTTCATCAACTAACATACTTGTGCCAAGTTACAAGATCGACTGAGATCAACTCAGAAATTCATCACGGCCCAGAATATACATACTTTATGGAGCCTTATACCAATATTTCGATGTATTACAAACGGAATGACAAAGTTAATATACCCCCCGATCCTATGGTGGAGGGTATAAAAATAAGAAACCCTTAAAAAGTCAAATGAAGAGATCTGTTTATATGGAGATTAAGGAACAACGGTGATATAAAAGTTAGCATGCTCCCTTGGCATACAAAGGTTTATAGTTTCAATCCCAAGTACGATCAAATACAAAAAAGTTTTTGGGCGGTAGTTTATACCCTCTCAGTATTGCTGGTAAAATTTCTGATTGTATTAAAGATTCTCTAAGTGGTTTTATCGTAATGTGAGGTAAAACACCTGTCATTGAAGTAAAACATAGAACCGGGTACACAATTTGTGGTACCACAATGGCCTGAATAATCTAACGGTGCCTACAATAACGGTCTTTCAATACATCTAACATAACCTATAAAGTATATCAGAAAATCGACAGACGGATATTGAAACATTATCTTATAGTTTCACTGTAATTAAAAATCAATATTTACTTTATAATGTGTTAAAACTTGAATGGGAATATACCGAAGGCAAGGGGTTCTGGATATCTGTTCACTTATAAGCAACTACAGAAGGTCGAAAAATTCGAAAAAAATATGAATAATCCATATATCACAATATATTCCTCTCACGACACCATGATTATATCCGACACCTTTCCATATGATCTACTGTGCATTCCAAATTCGAAAGGTTTTCTTTCTAATTTCATTTGTTCTCTCAACATTTGAAGGAGGAATGATCAAAATGTCTTCTCCCCCGTACGAAAGGAAACGAAAAACAAAAATTCCCTTATTTGAACTGCAAACAAAGAATTTTGGTGTTGATATCAAAGGGCGTGTGATACCAAAATGTATGAATGAATGAATACGAATGAGTGGGAGCGTATGATGATGATGTGCATGTGTGTGTGTTTGTTTGCATGCGTGCCTCTGTTGTGTTGAGTATCAAAGTAGTTTTGTCTTCTATTGGTGTCACTTGAGCTCACGACATGTTGAGACAATGAATTTTTAACTTGTTACCATTTTTCCTGTTTCTTTTGCTTGTTTCCCGACGTAGCAGCAAAACCGGGTTGCCATCACCACCACATCCATACCATCATAGTATTCGTCACCATCGTCATCATCATCATCAGCATTTCCCTCGACCAAAAACTTTTCTACCATTTATTCATTCAAGTACGAATGTTTGGCATGTGATTGTTTGTTGTAACCCCAAAACTAAAATGAAATTACTTAAGGTTTCTCCTAGCCACATAGGGAGCTTGTCAGCTTAGGCATGTGAGAATAGTATTATGGTTATCCTCTAGCATTTAAGATGAGATCTATAAAATGAAGGCCTTTTGAAAGGCGCAGCATAGAGAGGTTAAATTCTAGTTTGGATAGAAAACCAACAACTGTTTTAGCAGTGGCTGATCTCCTCCTAAAAATGCTTGAGACATTTTTGAGGATTTACAAGCTTCAACTTAAAATAGAATTGAACTCACTCAAATATTTTATAAAAGAGAGTTTATGGCGTTACATACTATAACTTGACTTAAGAGTTACGTGGGTGGCCAGTATAGGATACACTGGTTGGGCGACCGACAGGGTCAATTCGACAATTCCAAAAGGACTGTAGTTGTCCTTCAGTTTCCATGTTGCATTCGCTCATACTTGATCGCATTTACTGGCCACCCAAGTTACTCTTAACCTCTATGCCACTACACCAAAGAAAATTTTTTTAATATTGAGTCAACGATATGTTTTCGTTCATATTACGAAGCCTTTTCATGAATAAAATTGAAACGAATCCATCCCCAAAAAAAAATCGGTTCAAATGGTAAGGTTTGTTAAATTCAATTTGTAATTTGTAATATAAGATTTTAGATTTGCAGGACAATTGTTTATCGTTCTAAAGGGAGTTTTAAGTTTCTGCCTAAGCGTTCAAGAAAATAGAATGAAAATATCACCTTTCATACGATTGCAGATCTAAACTCTGCAGATTTATACAAAAATGGTTAGTACTCGAAATTGATCATTTTAATTAGTCTATATATTATGGGGATATATCAAAAGATGTTTAGAAAAAAAATTGCAGGCATATTAGGTACAATTTGCTGTTTCTATTCGTCCAAGAAGTCGAATGGGGAGATTGGTCTATAAAGGAGTTATTTTATATATTTATTTCTTTACAGGATTAGACGTATAGTAAGAATAATATTAGGAGAAAAAGTTGCATTGGCTACAGGGACCATCGGCTAATATAAAGGAGTTCTACTACTCGTAAAACATTGATCGATATATTTGGCATAATTCATTTGGATCTAAAACACATCAAGATTAAAAAACAAACAAGTATATACGGCCGTAAGTTCGGCCTGGCCGAATCTTATGTACCCTCCACCATGGATTGACTAGAAACTTCTACGAAAGAATGTCATCCACAATCGAATTACTTGGGTTGTGGTATCTTAAAACTTCTTTTCTAAATTGTGAGTTAGTCCATACGTGGTATATATTAGACGAAAAATGTATGTATAGGTAAGTCTACAAATAATTACGAATCGATATGGACATTTGCACGGTCCGTAGAGAGCCGGAATTGAAATATGGGGGTCGCTTGTGAGGGGGCTATATACAATTATGAACCAATTTTTGTGTGATTGGGGATCGATTTATCTGAGGGCTATATATAACTATAGACCGATATGGACCTAGTTCGGCATGGTTGTTAACGGCCATATCTAGCACAATGTACCAAATTTCAACTGACTCGGATGAAATTTGATCCTCCAAGAGGCTCCAAAACCAAATCTCGCGATCGGCTTATATGGGGGCTATATATGATTATGGACTGATATGGACCGGTTTATATGGGGGCTCTATATAAATATGGAATTATATGAACCAATTCCTGCATGGTTGTTGGATACCATATATTAATATCACGTACCAAATTTCAACCGAATCCGATAAATTTTGTTCATCCATGCGGCTCCGGAGGTCAAATTTGGGGATCGGCTTATATGGGGGCTATATATAATTATGGACCGATGTGGACCAATTTGTTCATGGTTGTTATAGACCATATACTAACACCATGTACCAAATTTCAGCCGGATCGAATGAAATTTGTTTCTCTTAGAGGCTCCGCAAGCCCAATCGGGGGATCGGTTTATATGGGGGCTATATATAATTATGGATCGATGTGGACCAATTTTTGCACAGTTGTTAGATATAATATGCTGACACCATGTACCAAATTTCAGCCAGATCGAAAGAAATTTGCTGCTCTTAGAGGCTCTGCAAGCCAAATCGGGGGATCGGTTTATATTGGGGCTATATATCATTATGGACCGATGTGGACCAATTTTTGCATGTTTGTTAGTGACCATATACTAACACCATGTACCAAATTTGAGCCGCATCGGATGAAATTTGCTTCTCTTAGAGGCTCCGCAAGCCAAATCGGGGGATCGGTTTATATGGGGGCTATACGTAAAAGTGGACAGATTTGACCCATTTTCACTACAATCCGACCTACATCAATAACAACTACTTGTGCCAAATTTCAAGTCGATAGCTTGTTTCGTTCGGAAGTTAGCGTGATTTCAACAGACGGACGGACGGATGGACGGACGGACATGCTCAGATCGACTCAGAATTTCACCACGACCGTGAATATATTTACTTTATGGGGTCTTAGAGCAATATTTCGATGTGTGACAAACGGAATGACAAAGTTAATATATCCCCATTCTATGGTGGAGGGTATAAAAAAATGAGGCTTCAATGTCGTGAACGGATGGTAACAAAATGAAACGGAAACGTTCACGAAAAATTAATACGGAATGTTCACGGTTTCGTCCACGGACGTTCACGATTTCATGAATGGCTTTCATTTTTCTTTGGCCATGAAAAGTCTTGAAACATTCGTTAGCCGTTCTTATTGCAGCTCCGTCGTCTCCCAGAAGGAGACGAGATATGGTGTCTTTGGCAATATTGCTCAGGGCCGGCCTCTGAGTCGATCTAGCCCTGTCCGTTTGTCTGTGAACACATTTGTGTAATCAAAGTCTAGGTCGAAATTTTAGTCCAATCGACCTCAAATTTGGCATAAGTATGTATTTTGCATTCACAATAGAACCCTATTGATTTTGGAAGAAATCGGTGCAGTTTTAGATATAGCTCCCATATATATCTTTCGCCCGATATGTACTAATATGGCCCCAGAAACTAGAATTTCATCCTGATTTACTTTAAATTTTGCACAAGGAGTGCAATTGATAGTATCGTAAAGTGTGGCGAATTTGGTTGAAATCGCTTCAGATTTAGATAAAGCTCCCATATATATCTTTATACCGATATGCACTTATATGGCCCCAGAAGCCAGAGTTTTATCGTAATTTGCTTAAAGTTTTGCTCAGGGAGTAGAATTAATATTGTAGCTATGCATGCCAAATTTGGTTGAAATCGGTTCATATTTAGATATAGCTCCCATATATATCTTTCGCCCGATATGCACTAAGATGGCCCCAGAAGCCAGAGTTTTGCCCTAATTTGCTTTAAATTTTGCACAGAGATTAGAATTAATATTGTAGCTATGCATGCCAAATTTGGTTGAAATCGGTTCAGATTTACGGATTTGATATGGTATCGAAAATATGGATCTACAAAGTGATGCGGAGTATAATATAGTCAGCCCTTCCCGACTTTGGACTTTTCTTACTTGTTTTCATCTAGTTTTGATTAAAACTTAACAGGAATATATTTGTTTTCATTTAAAATTTTGATTGTTGTAGAAAAAGTAATCGCGAAAATAAAGCGATTTTAAATTTGAAAACCGGTACTATGTTCGGCCTTAAATTCGTAACCATTTTGTGATAAGATCATGACTCTGGTGTCATTTTATGGTTGTTAGATTGACACAGTCTCTTCTCTGCTTGACACATATGTGTGTTGATTCGCATTCATGAACGGATCGTTTTGAAGCATGAACGCCGTTCATGATTCTTTCTATGGGTGTATGGACCCAAAATAATTCTATTTTTGAAATTTCAAGTGAATCGGATATATATGGCAAATATTTTTATGAATTCATACAGTAATTGTTTCTGTACATCGGTATTTCATCAAAGAAATATATGAACATATGAAAATATTTTTATACCCTTCACCACTACTGTGGTACAGGGTATAATGCTAAGAAGGACTGGTCTTAGACCAATCTTTTAGTAAACCGATCGTCTTAGAATTAAATTCACAGT